>NW_015113104.1:217396-225922 GCF_001443285.1 Poecilia latipinna | reverse complement strand
CTCTTCCCCCCGGCTTTAAATGCATAGGGGCTGGTCCCTTGGTAACCCTAGTCAAATGTCTGAAGCCACTTTGTTGACATAAAGAATGTCAACAAAATAGTCCGACTCCGGTTGGCGAGGAGAGCTTTCCGCGACTGGGCCGGGGCGTGGCTGGACGATGGTCACCTGTTCTCGCACAGCATGTTCGTGGAGAATGTGGTGCTAAATGACCTGCAGACAACCTGATTATCAGATCGGTAGGTAGATAGCTACATAGGTCAGTCAAACTTTAACAAACCAGCGTTCTGACAACTATCCCAGCATGCACCGCACACTTCTTCTTCTACGGGCAAAAATGAAGTCAGCGGCTGCTTACCGTAGTTGCTAGACCTGTCGTGGCTCAATATTGGTCCATATATAAGGCACACCGGATTATAAGGCGCACTATTGGCTTTTGAGGAAATTGAAGGTTTTTAGGTGCGCCTTATAGTGCGGAAAATAGGTACTGTATTTTGTGCCAATGAAAAAATTTTTTTTTCTAGTACTACTGTCATCATAATAAGTGAAAATAAATGTCATGTTGCAGAAAAGTATTCTGTGGTATGTTTTCATTAATTTTCTTTCAGTTAATAAATAGCAACAGAGCTAAGCAACAATGAATACTCTAATAGATCTTAAGTAACGATAATGGCAGACAGAAAGAAGAAAAACATCTCCATTCATCAGCGCACTGCATCTGTTGCCAGCTCTTTTCCACATAACTACCAGTATGATTGCAAACAAAAATTTTTGCAGCTGGTGCAGGTAAAAAAACAAACAAACAAAAAAATAAACAGTTACATTTAGCCTCTCAGGGTCTGTGTGCAGATCGGCTGTGATGTTTGCTTCAATGAGACATTGCCAGCGTATGGATTCCTACCAATCAAAAGCCGTCTGGCGTTTGGAGTGGTTCGCCATGCCGCCTGGATCACCGGTCACAACGGGTACCCCAGGCCCTCTGCCCTGACCAACACCTTCGTGGAAAGAAGAGGAGTTATCCGGTCTGGGGGAAGGGACTAAAGAAAAACAAGGAGGGAAGAGATTGACTGACAGAATGTGTTTCCACACAATAGTGAGGCGTGTTTGTGTTTGAAGCCAATGGTTCATCTGTGGAGTCACAAATACTCAGAAAACAATTTGCAGAATGCTTTAACTCTTCCACTTAAATGGCAAAAAATGAAGTATATATATATATATATATATATATATATATATATATATATATATCAAGCATGACTACGAATATAAATACAAACCAGCACACAACTCCGAACGTGATTAACCAGGAACATAAAATTAATTGGATGGAAAGTATCTGTGAAGTATTTTTATGAAGTGTTGTTGTCAAAACCACAACCTGAGACCAAAATCAGACCCGACCCAAACCAAGACCCAGACTTTGGCAGAGGTAAAAACCAAGATCAGAGGAGAGAGAGGCCAAATCCAAGACCCAGCCAATCAGAATCAAATAATTGTCAAGATTATTGCTATAACACGTAAAGAAGAGATCTGACCACAGAAGCCCGTTAGCAAGCTAGCCGACAACCTGGATCCAAACTAAACAGACCGACCTGAAAACGTCCAGCTAAATGTGATCTGACTTGCCATTAGCTGCAGGCAGAGTGAGTTGAGGGGGAGGACTTCACTCAGTGAGCGTTCTGACTTTCTGCATGTTGTGCAGGTAGAAAATCAGCCATATATTTGCACTGGAAAATGTTTCTCCCTGCTGTTTTCTCATTCCTCTCATCTTCTCATGCTCAGCACATGGGGCCAGGTTGCGGCATTGTAAAGTTCAAACGGAAAAAATAAAATAAAATAAATATTTTGTTGGTTGCGTTTGATTGCAGCCGAGGATTTCACTCAACATTTATTATGCCATTTTACAGGGCTAATTAATACTGTCACAAGATTCTGACTACTAAAAAAATCTCCTAAAGAGTATCCTTGCACCGCTGCTGGAAAAGCAACATTTTTGCTAATTTGTGCTTATTTACACTATTTGTCATTGATGTAAATCATGTTTAAATATGTGTTGTTGTTTTTTTTTGTTGCACTACATTTTGTGTAACAACAGGATTTACCTCTGTAGAAGCTGCCTACTCTCCGAGGCATGGACTCAGTGAAGATCATCCGGTTTTCTTTGGAGGAACCTGCATCCTCACCGTGAGGGTCATGATACATACCGACCTAAGAAGCACGCACACACACACACACACACACACACACACACACACACACACCCCACAGAAAAAACACACGCACACACACGAACTCCTTCAGTTTCTTCCATCTTGATAATCTTATCATCGACTGCTATTCAGTATCATTTTCCCTGGCACACCTCACAAGACAGTCAGGACAGTCTAAGAGCTTTTCAGTGAGGTTACATTTAAAACAGCGACAACGTGCAGTGAAGCTGTTGGGGCGGGGGAAAAAAGCCTATGAACCCTGAGAGTGAGAAGAGCTATTTGGAGGTAAGGCGGAATCAGAGGGTCGGACCTCATTTTTAGAGCGCTGTGTATGAAAAGCAGCGGAGTTGTCCCTCGTAGAGTCTTTGATGGGGGCACAAGGGTGGCTCATGTCTTTAGGGGGCTGTTCACTCTGTTGAGAAGACGGACAGTTGCTGGTCAAAGCACACTGGAGAAGCATAGCGACGCAGAGGCAATGACAATGTGACAGTGACAGTCCCTACACACACAGCAGCTTGTGCAGCACACACACACACACACAGAAACATGTTTGCTCTCAAAAATAACAAAAACCAAAAACACTTATTAGGTGTTTTTTCTTTAGCACTTGTGTACTATGTTTCAGATAAGATAAGCAGAAGTCACTTCATTTAAAGAAGTGTAATCATGTTTGCAAAATTTTTCTCATTCATCTGCCAAATCTGCCGATTGTGACCGACTTCATGCAGATGTGAGTTTCAAGTTCAGCTGGAGAGATCCATGAACAACATGGACTCCCTTCCTCAAAAGATAAAGAACCTTCCATTGAAGAAAAAAAAAACATGATTAATCTAGATTAATTATATTTTTTCTAAAGATTTTAGAGTTACATTTTACTTCCTCTGTTGGCGTTTTCTCAGAGTGAATGCTTTCATCTTCTGCCATAAATCACCCAGAACTTGTTGCTCACTAACCCTCGTCATGTCGTCGGTGCAGTCCTCTCTCGACGAGCTCACTGAATGTCCAGTCAGGTTGGTACGATGTTGCAGCTGCGGGGAGAGGAGCTGGAGGCTGCTGGCCCGTGTCGGTATGGCCTGGCCAGGCGGCGGCAGGCCCGCCATGACTCCCTCGGACCCGTGTGGTCGGTGACGTTCCCGTCTCACGTACATGGAGTGGCGCTGAGGCCGTTGCTGGGAGGAAAAGGGGGACGTGTAGCCCAGGCCGTAGTGATAAGACTCGTGGGGGGAAGGCAGGGTGTGAGTGTTGGGCATCACTGGTCCTCCTGGGTCTAGGAGCTCTGGAGCACCAGGATCTTCTGGGGAATAAAGAAGAGCGCCATCACCTGCGGGTTCTAAAGTGGTTTTCATATAATATTTGAAACAACTGTGTCATTTGATCTTCTAATATTCAATACGAAAAAGCAAAAAGTGCAGTTTTTATTTCATCCATAGGATTTCTGAATATTTTAATGCCCATCATTAATGCAAACATTTTGGATTGTTATGAAATTATTTCGCGTACAAGAGATAGTCTAGAAACACACCGTTGTCATTGTACCAACTAAAATATTTCAAGATCTAATATCCAAAGATTTCATGGGAACAAAAGCAGATTTATCTTTTCATCTAAACTTACCCGGAGCCAACGATTTGTGTCTGGACTTGTGTCTCGATGAGGAGTCCAACGTGCTGCTCTCCATACGGACATTCACGCTGCTACGGGAAGCGGGGCTGTGTCCTGATCGGTCACTGTGTCGAGCTGAGGGACTGCCGGGGGGTCCTGGAAGACCCGATGGGGCGTTGAGGTCCAAACAGCTGGCAGGGAAGAAACGGGCACTGGGTCCTACGATGGCTGTTGCGTTTGCGTTTGGGTCGTCTGGGTGAAGTCGACCATCGCTGAGGTTCCCCACAGATTTGGCGTCGCTAAGAGCCCCGTGGCTCTTGGACAGGCTTAGATAAGAAGCTGAGCTTTTAGAAGAGGACGACATGGATCCGTGTGCAGAGTCTGCCATGCTGTGGGCATGGCGGCCATGTTGTTTTTCTGCTCCAGACTGCAATGTGTTGGTTTTATTTTCCAGAAAGGTGTGTCGGCTGGCCTGCTGTTGCTGCTGCTGCTGCTGTTGCTGCTGTTGCTGCTGCTGTTGTTGCTGCTGCTGCTGTTGCTGCTGCTGAGAACGAGACAAGCTTGGTTTGCTGTGGGTGTACTTTGCCCCATGTCCCTGATCTGACAGCTTTGTTGAGGGCCCCAAGTTGAAATCAAACTCTGTCTTGTTTTTTGCCTCTTTGGGACTGAGAAGATGTGGCAGGTTGTTGTTAGCCAGATCTTTGTTGGACGAGGCTGAACGATTTAGGGTCTGGGACATGTACTGGACTTTGGGGTGGAGTGTAGGACTTAAACTAGATGGAGCCGGTTTGTTGCCATTCAGGAAACTCTCATTGCTGAGGTGATGCAGGTCTCCATGGCGAGGGAGACTGGAACATTCCTTGCTGGTTGATTGACGACTAGTGCTCTTGGTGTGACTCCTGGTGGGGCAGAGAGACTCGTGAAAAACTCAACTTCTTAGATCACATAAGCATGGACTTATTTATCTCATTTAATTCTTTTGCTTTCATTATGACATCTTACTTTGTTGTGTTCAATTAACTTGAAAGTCACAAATCTTTAACTTAAAGTAACTTTTTACTTTGACATTACTTGAAACAATTGAGCTCAGTGCCAGTTTCATATCCTACATCTGACCAACTCAATGTATTATGATCATAAAATCTCAATTCATTCAGTTTATCCGATTTCGAGTGAATTCTCAAAAGTGTACACTTTTGAGAATTAAGTGAGATTAATGCAAATAAGTCCGTAACATGAACTGCAACACAAATACATTTTTAAGAGTGCACTTTGTAGTGTACACTCAGAAGTGTACACTACAAATTTTTGCACCTTATGTTGTGTTGCCATGGTAACATGTCTGGATTGCAATGCAACTGACCTGCTCTGGTTTAAAAATGTACAAAAATGTGATTTTAGACATTTCTAGCCTGAATGGAGAACACCTGTGTAGTAAGTGAGTTACAGCTTTAATTTAGTAATGCCTTTTTTTTTTTTTTAGCTATTTACCAAAAATAAATCAATAAATTCCAATCACATTTCAAATTGATCATGATAACATGAAGTTTGTAACAAGTTGGGTTTTGTCACTATATGACGGAGAGCTAACCTCGTAGGGACTGTATTTTCTCCGTGGTGGTGTGTTTTTCTCTTGGACGAGCGTGGTGGGTTTGGAGAAGCAGGAGAAGATTTTTCTCTCTCCGTCTGCCTCAAAGGCTGGAAAGCAGGATGGTTCAAGCACTGCTCAGTGAGAAAACGCTCGGTGGGGTTCAGCAGCAACATGCTCTGATGGAAAAAAAGAAGCAAAAAAAGGTTGTTTGTAGCTATTGGTCAAAACTCTTGTGAATCTAGTGAATAACACATTTAATTTAGAAGATTTTCAACAGATGTGCAAGTGGAAAACATGAATGTTTCAGTGTAAATTTACCTTCATCAAATCCAACATCAAACCACTCATAATTCCTTGGTACCGTCTCTCCAAAGTCTGAGGATGGGTGACTGTGGGAAACTGGGACAGGAAAAAACAAAAACAAAAAAAAACATCCTGGATAAAACGTTCATCCTCAGTAACGGTTTTGTTGTTCGTTTTCTTTAGACTCATATTACTCTTCACAAAACTAAGTAAATGTTCCTTCCCTTTAATAAAAAAAAAGAAGAAGAAAAAAGTAACTCTCGGTTCGTATGACACGGATCACACTAAACAAACTACTGAGTTTGCACACACATTCACAAACGCGTAGCTTTTCTCAGCCTTCTGGGACATTTTCTCTTGCTGTTAAGCTGAACACCAACCACCTATCTCATGAGTCACAGCAATCCACTCAGTCATGGTGCTGGGAACACTGCCACAAAAATGAAACGGATAGCAAGAACAGGCAGGAGAGCAGAGCGGAGGGAGGGAGGACAGAATGAAAGAAGAAGGAAGGAAGAGAAAAAAAGGAGGGGAGGAAGACTGTTTGCGTTTCCTACCCTGATTCCATGAAATCGCGGGTTGTTGTAAAAGAGTTTCATCTGTTCAGCAGGAAGAGGACCCAGAACCTTCTGGATGGTGAAGAGCTGGAGGTGAACATCAGCACACCGAGAAAGCAGACTGAGCTGATCCGATTCTTGGCACAACATTGCAACTGCAGCAGAAACTTATGGTGCATTTTCTTTGTTCTTGGAGGTCGAATTTTCCAAGTAATCACCTAAAGTTGGAACTTTAGGTGACCAGATAAAAACAGTTTGTCGTACATATGGTAAGTTAACCCCATACAGTTTATCAGCCATTCTGAATTTCCTCATGTCTTTAAACCAGCAGAACACTACAGTGCTGAATGTCCCTCAGTATTTAAAAAACATGCACTGTCAAGATGTAAAATAATTTCGGATATATTTCGTATTAACAATAATCTAGGATGTTGTATATAATTTTTTTGGCTCATGTTGCCCGCCTGTTAATTTGGGAGTCTTAAGTAACTGCACAGCTTCCTTATGCTTTGGGCTGGCTGTGCCACTCTCACCAACCTCTTCGGCTGTCTATAAAATGAGTTCATTGCCTTGCATCGTAGTTCGTTGTCCATTAAAATGGAAAGGATGAATGGGTCTGAAAACCACATCGGAATAAAATGACTAGGCTGAAAAGAAACTGCAGAGTTGAGGATATTTTCTTTGGTTTGTGTCACTGTAGAAGTGATTGCTGTGATTTTTGTTTTTCAAAAGCACTTGACACTTTATTTCAGCTTATTGACGTTGAAGAAGACGATGAAAGCTATCCAGATGACAGCTCCATGTAGATCCAAAAACACCAGTTTTGTCACAGAAAGTTTATGTTAAAATTGCTTTGAAAACACATGAAACCTAAAGGAAAATGCTTCCACTGGTTACAGAAAAAAGTTACAGGAAAAGGTTTTTATATTTAAAAAAAGATATTTCTAATCCATCTCCTTTTCAAATCTAGTAACCTACTGCTGCTCTACCAACCTGATCAATCTCGCTTTCCCCTGGAAACAAAGGCTGTCCGTCACTCAGCTCCCCTAGAATACACCCCACCGACCACATGTCCACAGCCTTTCCATAGGGAGCCCTGCAGCAAGGCGAAACAATACCTATGATCACAACATTTATGCAAAAATATCATTCAAGGAAGAGATAAGAGGCTCGTTAATTAGATAGCAGTGCGATAATGACAACAATCTAGGGTGATCAGGAGGGCGAAAAAATAAGCCACAAAATGAAGTAGATATGATTGCAAGAGAACGGCATCTTTCATAAGTGATATTAAATTGTATATTTTATGGCTCCTAAGGGAAGATTTCTGCACTGTGGAGAATCTGGTGAGAAATGGTGAGAGTTCTGGCAGCGGAGAAGCAAAGGAGCGCTGGTGTTGGAGGGAGAGAGTATTTGAGTGGGAGGCATTCAAACGCTGTCTCTGTAAATGTTCCAGGGCATTTACTAAATCAAGCCACAGCAGTGCGGATAGATGACGTTCATCTGACTCCAAACTAGGACGGACACTGGTTGCAGCAAAAAAAAAAAAAAAAAAAAAAAAAAAAATCTCCCCCCCCCAAAAAAAAAAGAAAAGAAAAAGAGCCACATTATAGAATTAAAAATAAATCTGATGTTTGATCTCAAAATACAATACTGAAGATTTGTGGCAGCTTATCTTCCAATGTAGCGCATAGCTTACTGCTTGCTTTCCCCACTGATTTGATTACATGGCAGTGCCATCGCTAACCTAATAAATAACCGGCGTCAGTGATGCTCTACAATCAGTCCATATCATTACGATATCATGTTGGCCTTTTAAAATCCATTAGGAATTAAACACATCATGACTTTACGAAGCTGCACAGTTCAGTCTTGGCATCACATGAAGCTGTAAGTAGACATGAACTCACTGAGCCCTGTTTCTTTTGAAACCATGAGAAACCCACTATATTTATCGAAATGACTTCTTATGAAATACAATGTAACTTGTTCTCAACCGCGGAGATTGAGAACAGAAGGAACAGCTATAGATGCACCTCGATTAATTAGAATATCACGGAAATGGTAAGTTATTTCAGTAAACAGACTCCATAAATGAAAAACTTATAGATATGTCTCACACAGAGGTATTTTTAATTGTTTATTTTGGCTAATAGTGTTTATTTAGAGTGCTAAGCAGTTTCACATCTTGTCTAAAAAGTGTAAAAAATATATTTTTAATGATTATAGTATTGTAAATCTGCCCCTCACTGAATGGTTTCTTATT
>NW_015113104.1:207938-212396 GCF_001443285.1 Poecilia latipinna | reverse complement strand
TATGACATGCGGTGAGGTTCAATGTCCTTGAGTTTGACACCGTATAGTCCACAGAAAAAAATAAATTACATACTTAACATCAAAATTAACGAGCACCCACACATAGCGACCTACCCCAGCAGCAGCTCAGGTGAGCGGTACCACCTGGTGGCCACGTACTCGGTGTAGTTGGCATCTGTTCCTTCAGACAGGTTACGAGCAAACCCTGAGCCGGAGGAGGACAGAGATAATTGAATCAAGTAGACTTTATTTTGTCAACAGCAAATGCATAAATGACCAATTAATAACAGGAAAGGACATTCAGTATCTAAATTGCTTGGACAGCCACAGTGACAGCATGGTAATGTTTGCCATGTGACCAGACTAATTAGTTATGTGACTGCAGGCGATCTGAGACTCCACTTTAGATAACTGGTGTAGAGAGAATCCATTTTAAGCAAGGAAAAGTCACAGTAAACAGAATGCCAGCTCCAACAGTGAATACCAAACAAATCTCACCCCAGCTGACTCAGTGGGTTGGCATTAGCCAATTATTCAGAGCCAGCTGACCGTGTCAGTTTTGCAAATACGCGTCCAAATGTAAAATACACACCTAGAGCACCGTGAAAGGGCAAATCCATGAACCACTAGTACGTTTGCATCAATGTGTTTCTCAGAACAGGAGGGTTTCTGCTACTAATATCACTACGATTTGACAGAGATGTTACCAATTAACTAATAATACATCAACAACCACCAGGGTATATTTAGGGTGCTGACTGGCAGTTTCCCAGAGGCAGATTTAGTTTCTCTGATAATCAGTTTACAAGATAGAAAAAGGTGGCATTTTCTATTTTAAACCAACCCACAGAAACAAAACCGTTGAATCACTGATCTGATTAGAGAATCAACACATAACTATCAATTTGATAAGATGGAAGACATATCAGGATGTCTACTCGACACCCATTAAACACCTTTGTTTTTAACCTGTCATTCACAGGTTGTCATTCGAGGACCCAAATTTGGGTCCTCTCGTGAATGACAGGTTAAAAGTATTTATTTCTAAATCAAAGCAAAAAAATTGACACTGGCTATTTGACATTATATGTGAGAAAATGAAATTATTGATACTACATTAGAAGTGAAGGATGTTATTAACTTATAAACAATAGAAGGTTATACACTCACCAAAGTCACATAATTTAAGAACATCATCTGAACTGATAAGAAGGTTTTCTGGTTTGATATCTGAAAGAGAGATGATCTAAATCAATATCTTATTGAATTCAATAGTCAAAAAATGTAAGTAACAGTTTTATCTCTGTCTTAAAAAGTGTAAAAGAGGTTACAAATCCTTAATAACAAGCAGTGGTGATACATATTCTCATGGATTATTTTGCTGTTAAAGATTGTCTGGCCTAGCAGTAACAATAGGCAAGACGCTGAAGGCACCAAAGATTCATGAAATCAGGAACAGTCATCCGATGGTTGTAAAAGAGTAGAAGGGAAGCAAACAAATACGAATACTGACCTCTGTGTACGATTTCATTTTTGTGACACCAGTTGATGGCTTTGATGAGCTGGAAAATGTAGCTGCGAACTTTTTCCGGCGGCGCACCATTGGGAAATTCCTCTAGCAGTTCAAGCATGTTCTGAAAAACCACAACAATGACATCATGAAAAATCAGACAAACTCTGTAGCAGCAATTCCAATAATCCATCCATCCATCCACACATACATACATACATATTACATCTGGAGAATTATGCTGTGTTGAATTTTCATTAAAAAAAAAAAAAAAAAACATGGTGAAAAACTGTGTTTGGACACCCTGGTAACACAACGGGAAATACCAGTACTTACTACCAGCACAGTTTCTATGTTGCCATGGTGACACCTTTTTTTTAATGCTTAACTGAGCAGTCACCATCCTACAGCCATGGATGAAGCAGCATAAAGTGCTGTGTGCACAGCATGCAGACTCGATTAAATAAACATAGCATCGATGTTATCCTGACCCTCTCAACATATTCAAAGACGAGGTAGAGCTTCCCCCTCCTGCGAAAAGCCTCTTTGAGCTCGACGATGTTGTCCTGCTTCAGGGTCCGGAGCATCTTCAGCTCCCGAAGCGTCGTCTCCTTAACCTCCTCATTTTCTGAGTGGGCATTTAAAGACAAATATAGTTTCTTTTTTTGCACTTTTACAATTTTTCCTTATTTCTGCCCATCTTTTTTTTTTTTTTTACTCACCTTCACTGTCTTTGAACTTCTTGATGGCCACCAGCTCATTTGTTTCCTGAGAGGAACAATGCACAACAGTTTAGCTTCGTTTTAGTGGGACAAAGGTGCCTAATGACTTTAAAAGAAAGGAAGATGTGAAGTGATTAGTCTTCTGTCACTGAGCTGTGGGAAAAGCTAAAACAAAAAGGGCTAAACAATGATAGCTCTAAGTACAAAGCTAGTGTGTTCTAACAGGGCATCTGTATACTAAATATCTGTATTTGGAACCGGGATCCCTACAGAAAATAATAGAAATGCACAAGTACCCAAAACATGGGCAGAACTCAGAATCAGTCATTTCATCACAATAGTTATTGATTCGATATTAACCCATTCATAGAGCTAATGTTTGATGAAACCATGATGAAACAATAAACGATACGGACAAGAATAAACAGCTTTGTTAATGACTTAAAGTAAAGCTCTTCATCCTAGAGCAGTCTGTACCCAAAACCCAACAACAGCCACCACACATTTCAGTATCACCTTTAAGTGCACCAGTGGTTGAAATTAGAAACAAATTCAATTATACTCGATTTCGACTGCAATACCAAATGTTGAAACCCTTTATTTAAATGAACCCATTTAAATAAAGAAATCCCTCCATGGGTGATACCACGATAGAGGGCGTTCATTTTATAGCGTTAATACCGGTGCTGTAAGTGGTCCGGTATGAAACGGGTGTGATAGAACAACGGAACCACAGCACTTTTAAATTTCAATAATCAGAATACCAAAAATGTTTCAGTTGTTTTAAAAGGTTTATGTCAGTCTGCCTTTTCCTCATCGATACGTTTCCCGAACGCTGCGCACCATAGGGGGTTAAAAAACAAAAAACGACGCGCACATTGCGCAAAACTCTGAAACAAGAGAAGCGGGAGATAAAACGGAGCGACGAACTAGATGTGAATTATGGCATAAAAACAGAGAATCCGACACTGAACAGTGAAAAATCAACACATGATGTGAAACATATGACAATTAGGCGACGCAGCAGGTGATTAGTGAAGATTACTGATGGTGAGCGTGCCATGTGGGTGAAATTTTATGGATGATACTCTGATGTCCCATTCTCCTGAAGGCAGCACAGAGCTGCGCCACCAGAAACCGACAGAAACACTGAAGAGAAGAACTATGATTAATGTAGTTACAGTTCTATCCATGTTTTAATGTTGCAGAGCTCAGTCTTTTTGCAAATAGTTCAAAGTTTAAACTGGCATTGTTGTACATCTTATCTGCTCATTTTGTGGAATATTTAACAACTAGAAAATGGCACAGAACAAGAATATTTTTTCCACTGATTGGCTGCTGTTAGGCCTACAGATTTTAAGTTGAATGTTCTTTCATTGCATTTTTCTTAGACGCCTGTGAAAATAATTTCTATTCCCATGGCTTTTTTGTTCTCTGGGAAATTATTTTTGATAAATACAGAAACAAGCATAAAAATCAAAACATCTACAATAGTGATAGTGATATTAATAATAAAATAATAGTCAGTGCAAAGTAGCCTTCAAATTCTTTGGTGGGGGGCGGTAAGGACCTGGATAAAGGCTAGGGGGCGCTGGCCCAAAAAAGGTTGAGAAACACTGCTCTAGAACAAAGCCAGAAATTCATGAATGTGCTGTTTGCTTTTTGGAAAAATTCTCCTTCGGATGTATTTGAGAAAGCAAACAACCAACAAAACAACTCTGTCCAGATTACAATAAGATGTATATGATTATGCATACAATCATATTAGAGCTATTAGACACAATTTCCTGTTCTTGTTTTGATTTCTAGCACCTCTAAAGAAAATGTCTGACTCTTTAGATACCTAAATGCTGAGCAGATGCTCACCTCCCTGCTGTGACCAAAACAACACAAAGCAAACCAAAGGAAACTAATGCCTAGCAATAATTCAAAGAATACTTGTTAATGTATTTGCTAATACTTTTTGATATGTTAATATTCAGCCCATATATGTACAAATGCATTTTTGTTTACAGCCTTCTTCTGACTGATTCAGTAGAAGGTTGTACATTGTACCTTTTTCGAACCTCTTGAAGTTACAGGATTATCTAACTATCAAGAAAGTCCAACTGGGACAGCTGAACTTTATTTTTGATAACTCAGACTCAAAACAGTTGATGTTAAGTTTTAAACAAATAAAACTAAATACTGAAATTAAATAAAAAGGCATCACTACAAGTATTTGTC
>NW_015113104.1:203173-203779 GCF_001443285.1 Poecilia latipinna | reverse complement strand
CTGCTGTTCTGCATAGGCCTGAACCCCCTCAGCCAAATCATCAACAAGACTGGCTATGGATACCGACTTAAGAATGGGGCCACAATCAGTCACCTCCTCTACATGGATGACATCAAGCTGTACGCCAAGAGCGAGCCAGACATTCATTGCAAACTCGATGGGGCTGTGGAAAACCACCCTTGAAGCCAACCGCAAACCACTTGCACAAGTGTCCATCAAACGTGGCATATACCAAAGAGATGCTCTGTCCCCACTGCTGTTCTGCATAGGCCTGAACCCCCTCAGCCAAATCATCAACAAGATACCGACTCAAGAATGGGGCCACAATCAGTCACCTCCTCTACATGGATGACATCGACTCACTGATCCACACCACCAGGATCTACAGCACTGACATTGAGATGTCTTTCGGACTAGAGAAGTGTGGCCGGATGGTTACAAAGAGAGGGAAGGTCGTCCGCACAGAAGGGCTTTCACTCCCAAAGGGAACAATAGCAGACATAGAGCACAGCTACAAGTACCTGGGAATCCCCCAAGCAAATGGCACCCTCGATGAGGTCACAAGGAAAGGAGCCACAGCCAAATACCTCCAATGAATAAGGCAAG
>NW_015113104.1:115310-199419 GCF_001443285.1 Poecilia latipinna | reverse complement strand
GTATGTTGTTATACTTCCCCTAAAGTAATTTCCTCAGTTAGTTTTCATTAAACAAAACACAAAATGTTTCCAATCATTCCATCGCTAGCCTAAATTCTTGAAAGCTGTTTTTTTTTTTTCTTTTCTGTCATCTGTAACACCCTCAGGATGCAGCAGTGCACACAGGGGGCCAGAGAGGATTACATCATGCACTAGAGTGTCCTTGGCTGCTCTCATGTTCCTCAATTGTTCTTTTGTCTACAGCGGGTCAGACATCACAGTCGGCCAAATTGCTGCGACGAAGCGAGGCAGCGTGGAGCTGCTTGTCACTGGCAGTGCTCTCGCTTATATCTGCCCATTGTTATAGGAAGGTGTAAATACAAACTTGTCAGTTTAAGATTTGACGCTCATTAGCAAATTGGATCATACAATGAAGATTTATTGCGACGGCAGAGGTACGTGCTGGCTGTGCAGTAATGATTTTCGATAAAAGGGTAAAAAAAAGAAATACAACCTCTTATCAAAAATAAAGTGGGCCCATCAAGCACATACAACATTTCAAACTGCAATATGTTGATGATGCTTATGTTTGTGCTACATCTTTGACCTCTTCTGATTAATCTTTTTAACAACTGATAAGTCAGCACTAAAAATAACCTTCAAGATCGCCACAGTCTGACACGAGCTCATTATATTAGTGCTAATGCTTGAACCCTTCACTGATATACGAGTTTGACATTGAGGTTTCAAAGGAGTCTCGATTTAAAACGATGCCCGTGACTCATACTCTGATATTACTCAAGTAAACACACTGCAGGTCTTTTTGAAACTTAGCCAACACAATTATAGACAATCACTAATAATTAATTTGTCTCCTTACCCCGACAGTACTACACAGTGACACCGTTTCTGCGCCGGGAGACGGACAACTGTGTAGGTTGTGATATTGTCACTCCTAAAGCACAAATTCAAGATAACACATAAGCCTCCATACAAACACCCACATATGCTAAACAACACTTGCATAAAGTGGCAGAACAAGTCCTGGCACACAAACGCTTGACTAATTAAAATGTTCCATCAAGCACACGCTGCAGAGTAAAGTCCCCATAAATTACACTGGGACGCCTATTTAAAATTAATTTAATTCCTTTGTTGTGATGCTCGGGCCTACTGTGTCTCCTGATTGGGTTTCAACCTATTTACAGTCGCATTATTCCCCCCCTCCGTCATACACAGGTCTGCTGTAGTCCTCTAACAGGGTGACCCATTTACCGACACTGTGTAACACACCCCTCTGCGTCACTTCCTCTCCCTCAAACACACGTGCACCCATTGCTTCGTTCTCTCTCCTGTTGCCACCCTGTCTTTTTCGTCCCGCTTCCAGCTGGGAAAAGTAAAAATAACTGCTCTCTTGCAGCAAAGCTAAAAACACCATTTATTGTCAGGGTCCCAGGCTCCCAGGCGTGTAAAATCGAGTCTTTCCTTTTGTTACATAAGTGGGAAACATGTCATATGTCACATTAGTGAGTCAAAGGAAAGAAAAGGCACTTTAACGTGACTGTACTTCTGAAGCTGCTGGTTAATTTGCATGCAGATTTGTTGGCGAATGACACATTAATGTAATAAAACCAGAGAGACAGTAAAAGTATTTGCCTTGTTAGTTGGTCTCCAGGTGAGGAAACGTTTTTGCGTTTTCTGTGTGTTTCGTGTGGTACAGTAGACAAAAAGGCAAAAGTATTAAATGGAAATTCACCCCGTTTTCACCTCGTCTTGTGTGGAGTCATTATTCATGTGGTTTATGTTTTAATTTTTGTAGCCAGGTGTCACCTTTACTGTTGAAAAGCTGATCCAGGTGTTTGATCTGTTCCTACATGCATCAAATGACTTGGTATCTGAGCTAGCTTCATATTAGCCACATCAGCCTTTTGTTTTGGAAATCAATAACACTCACTACACTGAACATCACAGAGATCCCAAATCAAAATGCAGGGGAGAAAAGGAAGTTTACAGACTGGAGACGGGAATCAGCTGGTACTGACTGTAAGCTGTCATCTTTAGAGGTGATGAAACAGAGCCAATGTGCAGACAGCCACTGACGTGGGGAGATCATAAAAAGATTTAAGAAACTAAACTTACAATGCTCAGGAACTGTCAGAGAAACTGGGACACAGAACAGAGCTTCGAACTACATAAGAATCAGGGCACGAAAACCGAGAATCCGGCATTAAAATCAAGAGCTTATACACTGATGGATCAGTGGATGATGATGATGACGATGAAGCAGTTTAGGTGAATGGCATGAGCGAAGATTACTGGAGAGGATGAATATAATAGAAACAAATGGGAGACAGACTAATTACACGAGAGAAAGTAAAGAGGACATAATAAACCAAAGAAACAAAAATCTAAGCAAGCTACAGAGAAATGCACAAAGAACAAAATGAATAAACTTGTAGGGCCAGACTTTATCAGCATCAATAAAGACAGGGGACTGAACAATGTATGGCTAGACCCGAATTGAAATAAAACACAGCAGAAAACAACAGAAATAAACAAAATGAATTAACATAGATATGCAAGAACGACAATAAACTATAAAAAAGGCCTAAAGGAAAAAAATATGGCAGAAACTATGAAGCATGAGCCAACAATCGCAAACCAAAAGTCAAAAATCCAAAAAACTGTGACAGTAAACCAGAGATGAGCAATTCATTCTTCTGAAGAGCCACTTGACTAGCTCAAGTTTTTACAATCTGTTTGTCCAAATTTTATTATTTTGAAAATTTGATAATAAATTCTAAATATAACTTTTGTGGTGTACTATTAAACTGAACAATACATTGCTATATTTGTATTTTTGCATAGCTTTTATTTATTTATGTGCTAATCTCATTTTATCCCTGAGAGCAGCATCAGTCCTCCACAAACAGAGCTGCTAAATCTTTGGGTTTCCAGTCACAAAGATAAATGGCAACACAGGGAAAAAGACATGAACAATGTGCAAGCAATGCAAGTCATTCAGATGCTGAAAGAGGTAGAATAAAATGCAGAAAAAAGGCCTTTGTTTGAAGCATAAATTTGATCTTTGAAGTTTTTTTGAAAGTAATATTTAAACCTGCGACCTCAGTATCGGGTTTCGTCCTCTGAGTTATAGATATCGTTACATCCCTACACTGATACACTGAACTGAACTGAAATTACATGGCTTACTGTGTACTCACACTGCCCAAGAGCTGATAAATGATGAATCTCTTGCTCGCTGTAAATAAATGTATGTCTAATTCTGTGATTTTACTCCCTGTAGTTATGTTTGTCTAAGAGAAAAGATTATCAGAGGTGTTTTCTTTTCCCGTTTGTCAGGCGCACCAATCCAAAGCCATCCTCGTTTGACATGTTTACAGCAAAGCATCATGAATATATTTGTTCTCAATGGTCAATTTTCCTGTCATGGCAATGTTCAGTTCTCCTTTCTGAACTGTAATAAGACTTAAAGCTATGCCTAATTATTAGTGTGGAAGCTTTGAGTGATGGACAAGTGCTGTGGCTTTAAGGTCTTTGTTGTAGATGAGACTATTTAGGGCCAGCTTCAAAGCGTGCAAATACATGAGGTTTAATTATAGGGTACCAAGCCATCAACATCATGGCATTACCCCAGGAAGAAGTAGGCTGAAAGCCAAGATTAGGACCACATGGAAAAAAAGTCGGTCAGCAATTATAGAGAAACAGAAAACTCCATGAAAAGAAAAACAACCGATTTGCCAGGATACAGCCAGACAAAGTCTGGAAGTCTAATAAGGTTCTCTAGAGAAGCTTAAACCATCATGATAGACAAACCTAAGTCTGAGCAATACTGGAGACAAACAGCTGAGGAAAATGAACATAGCACTCCATTACTGACAGCTCTAGAAGCTGATTGGTGCAACCGCCCAGAGCAAGAAATGTCTTTCCCAGTATCCAAACCACAACATGATTATCTAGACCAGGTTACATTCAGTTGTACTAGAAAAACTAGAGGCCAGCATTACAAATCTTAAGGATCTGGTAAGCTTGACGCTATACTATTATTTTTCTTTAATAAACAATAGATAACGCTGCATGGTGACGCCTTTGGTTGGCTTGGTGCATATTGCATGACATATATGAGCATATTGATGGTGCATCTGTTTTGTGTAGAACAAATCAGTGGCAGATGATAAAATATCAACTCCTTAAAAATGCATCATGCTTAGCAGTGAGCTATATTACAGTCATGTAAAGCAACTGGACATACGGATAATGATCAATTTTATCAACACTGAACAATTATTACCACTTAAAAAAGCCAGAGGAAGAGCGTGGCCGGTTTGATCTTGAGAGTGATTTGGTGTGAAAGTAAACGCCATGATGAGACTAAAAGAGATGTAGCCTGCAGAAAGTAGCTTGTAGCATATTAGTCTGGTAAGGGCTTTAATTAGACTTCAAAATAACTTGATAACTTGATAGTGCTGCATGTCATGGACATTCACAACACGTCCCAGCCAGCCCCAGTCTAATGAACCTTACCCTGAAAGCAGGCCGCAGCATACTACTGGAAACCCTCCCCAAAACACTAAAATGTATTTTAAGCAAAGACAGAGAGCTCTTACGAAAGACAACATGAAAGTACATTCCTGTAGAGTCGCAATAATTTTAAACGGCTGGCAAGTAAAAATAATATTCTGTATTCTTCATAGGCTTAAGGGAGCAAGACAGTGGCCCTTTATTTAATAGAAAACATCTTAAACTAGCTAAAATATTATAAAATCCTGAGGTAGAATGTGTTATAGCTTGATGAAGCTGAATTTGAAGTTTGAGTTACAATTTCAAGAGGTATGTTTAACAAAAAAAAACACAACATTTGCTGTTTGATGTTGCCCATGTGCAGCATAAAAAGATACGTTTTTATTAGTGTAGAAAGTAATGAACAGCTCAAATACCGGTCAGTGTTGATGAAAACTTTATTTATTTACTAGAAAACTGAAGATAAAGACATAATTTTCAGAGTAACCATAAGCTTTCACCTGATTATGAAAGAAAAAAGCCAAGGTCAACATTTCCATTTGGTTGAAGTAGGACACAAATGCAGGACCGGCAGAAGCAGAGAGCTGATTATGAATGTTTAATGAAAAAAAACAACAACAACAACACAGAAACAATAGGAATCCATGGTAAGAGAATGACAGGAAATCAACAGGGAGACAACAGGAGGAACCAGTAAAGAGTGAGAGCAGCAGAAGTGTTTAAGTGCTGGAAGAGTGAATGTGGAACAAGTACCTGGGCGAGAGAGAGAGAGAGAGAGAGAGAGAGAGAGAGAGAGAGAGAGAGAGAGAGAGAGGCACAGGGGGCGAGGGAGAGTGCACAGTGGACTAGGACATAAATGAGTAGACATGAGAAGCATAAGAAGCTTTACATTCTGCAGTTATAAAGAATAACTATAAACTAGAATCACAAAGAAAGCACTGAACTAAAGTAAAACAGAAACTAGACTGATCTTATCAAAGGAAGAGACCAAGGAACACAGAATATCCTAAAAACTAGAATCAAACCACAAAACAATCCGGGACCTAACGACAGGGGCTCAAACAGTTCCAGTAAAACGTATTTGTTGTTCAGATACTTACAAAAAAATCCCATGTGGTCACACGTGAACTTCATGAGATTTTTTTTGTAAGAGGATACTTCTTCAGTTTCGAGTTTACTTGAATGTTGCAGCAAGAGTTGCATTGTTCTTCACATATTTTTGTGCTCTAGGTTTTAAAAATGGTGTGTTTTTAAATTAATACATTTGGCTCAGTTTGTCAGTACTGACTTGTAACCATTCAGTTTTCTGTGCACAAATTAGAGTATGGAAATTGGCAAAAGGTCATTAATGATGTACAAACACTATTATGTATTTGCCTCAGCTCTCCACCTGAATATTACCAGCTCTGACTGACCAAGACCTGGTCATTTTAACTAAAAATATCACAAAATAGACTCTAACCTATGTTTACATTCTGTAAACATATAATACCATCTGTTAAAATACTGGCGATACAGTTCATGTTCAACACTATGTATAGTAGATTGTGTCATACTAATGCAAAGCCTGTGGCAAAGTTAAATGATTTAAACGTACAAGTAGAATAATCCGAAGGACGTAGAGTAACACAAATCTGTCATCAAACACAAACTCAATGATTCATCCTCAATATGAAAAACCTCTCATTTTAACCTTTAATATGATTACTCAACAGAGTGGAACAATCTGTTTTATGAGTTCACAGTGCCATATTTTATCTAGTCGTTATAAAAAAAAAATGTCACTTTTTCACACTGCATTGGAAAGAGAATTATAAAATTACATGTAAAGCACAAATAAGATGCAAGAAGGACTACATGGGCGTTCGGTGATTCAGAAATGCGCAGCAACAGCAGCTATTAGTCAGATTAAAGTCTTACTCAACATCTGTAAGTTAATGAAGCCATCAAAACAGGTGGTTGTCATATTATCAGAAATCTGCCATTAACCCAATTCCTTTCTGTTCAGTTGTGCATATGAAATATTCAGAGTGTGTATAAATGTTTTACACATAGACAACGTCTCCTGTTTTTGCCACTGATTTGCTCAAGCAGGTTTTAAAGCTTTAAATATTTTAAATGCAGTGATCCTTTCTTCGGAAACATAAGCCGTCTATCCAATGCACTCGACATAAACATTGCTGTTTTGAGAGATAATCAGGGAAAATTGCATGCACACAAAGCCTGGAAACAACAAGAGGAATTGATTATTTTTAATACTTAAAACAGTCTACCTATTCCACCACACAAAGTCTGAAGACTAACTGTGAAGACCGCAAACGAACACAAAGATTGTTTTTATGGCCTCCCTTCATGTAGATGCTGAGGATCATTGATATTCAGCCTTAAAACTGAACAAAAACCAAGTCAACATGTTCTTCTTCTCCGATAAATTTTCTTTTAACCTGTATGGGAATTTGATTTTATCCTATCTTACAAATGACAGCAAGATCAGAGGAAATCCTTACCTTGTGTCTGCACTTAAGCACCACTCCATATGCACCTGGCAGAAACAAAGGGGGGGCACAAAACAAAGATCAATAACATGCACTTATGATGCTACCCTGATGTCATGTCTTGGCTTGTAATCTTGCATAAAGACGTCTTTAAAGAACAGAGCATTAAAGATCAGGTAGTGAGGAGGAGGTAAACTTTCTCTCCCACACAACAAACAAAGTTTAATGCCTGGATCTTTGTGAAATCTTGACCCAGACGTCACCCTGTTGCATTATGTCATTGTTACGGCATTTGGACTATGTCCATATAGCTAGGTATTGTTAAATTTATACATCAGATCAGTCCTTTAAACCTGAGATCCCCAGACTTGTACAGGGCAGTGACTGTAGTTGTGCCAGGCGGGGGTGTAAAAAATAAATATGTTTTGTAATTTCCGTGGGATTGAGAATCGGAGATACAGGGTGGTTCTTTCGAAATGAACCACTCTGTATCTCTGGATCTGTATCTGTATGAAGTCATCAGCTTTCATGACTAGGTGGAGCGTCTGACTCTCTCCAGGTTGCTGCTCTTGCTTTAGTCGGTGAAGCTGACACACAACTACCCCGAGTCCAACAGAAGAGCAAGTTTGGTCTGTGGTGAGCAAAAACCTTCCCTTGAGTCTTACATGTACACATCAGAGTGCATGTGAAGGTGTCATGCCTGGAATGAACACAGAAGGCCAGAACAGATGTTTTTTGCTTGAAGAGAAAAAAAGCCAAATCATCTTTCAAAAGAAAGAAAAAAAAAATCCCATCTAATTTCAGCATGTCTGTTTCTTTTTTATCATGCTGGTGATTATATCATGGTTTGGACTGTTTTACTGCAGATGTAAAGTTTCAAAACAAACAGCCAAAGTGGGTCAAGAACAGTAGATCTTGCTAGAAGAAACAAGCAACCAGCTCCATGAAGACAAACTGGTGACCACACAAATCCAAAAGATTAAAAAAAAAAAGTTTTACAACTTGTGTATAACACAACACCACTGCAAACTACATAGCGTTAGTGTTTTGCTTTATTGTGGGGAGCCTGATATAATCTTTTCTTCATTAAAATGGTCAGGCCCAAGTAAGCAACACAAGCCCAAAATACTGCAACCCATTCAACTTGCAAGCGACTTTAGTGAAGGAAAAAAAAAAAAAAAAAAAAAAGCCAAAAGTTGCTTATAACTTGGCAACACTGTTCATGAAGCAAACCAGCAACTCAAAGCACACATTGTGTTTGAAAGAACAATATACAATATATTATAATAAAAATTAATATCTGTCTTGTTGTACATTGGATTTTAACACAAAATGAATCAAAATCGAAAGAAACATGAAACCAAATAATAATAAAAAACAGAATGTGGTCTTGTGATTTACTACAAACTATTTTTTTTAGCATATTACCACAAAATCAGGTCACATCAGATGTTAAACTCAAAGGAGTTATGATACATTTATGAAACAGTTTTAATCTGTTTCTCCCGCTTTCTCTTGCAGTCTGTTAACTACTAATACTTGTAATTTTCTCAAGCATAATTTAATACATCCCAGAGAGCGATGTTGAGATATCGTTTTCTTTTCTATGTTTGACATGAGCATAGCTTTTTAAAGTGCGGTTTGAGGTAGCGCCTGTGAAACTCAACATTTCTTGCCAAGCTGGAAGTGGGTGGAACATGCCCTGTAGGCTGCTGGAGGACTTCTTATGTGGAGCACCAGCAAGAGATGTGGTGGATTTTTTTGACTCCTCGTATCAAAACGAGAAGAGATTTGAGAAGATGCAAGCAAAATGCAATTAGGAAACAACTGTTAACTTTTGCATGGAGAGAATTAGGTCAGCAGATGCAATTAGAGTTTAAGCAATCAGAAGGAATAGGTAAAGGAATCAAGTTCAACTCAGGAAATTTTTTTTGCAAGTATTCCTAAAATAAATGTCGCTTTCATTGTTGAACCATAATATCACAATGAACATTTTTTTATTTAACTTTTAATTTAGTATGTCTTTCAGTGATTAGGATATTAGGATGCTCCGATATTAAGAAAGTAGTTTATAGTCATTCAATCTATTTTATTGGCAAAATTTTCTCAAAATTAATGTAAAAGAAGCATTTTAAGCTTTTTTTTTTTTTTTTTTAGTTGAGCTCTATAAGGAGCTACTGTTAAACCCCACTGACAGTTTCTGAGTGATGCAAGGGGAAAATACTTTTTGTTATCATCTACAAGCTGTAGATGATTTTCATCTACAGCTACAACATTTTCCTTCTGATGTCTGCACATCCCACTGGCTTCTGCATATTTCTCAGCATAATAAATAAATAAATACCTGCTCAGAATCTGCCTGCCTGCCTGCTATAAAACTATAAAGCTCCTCAGACGCAAAATGTGGAGCATATATACGATAAAAGTTATGAATAGAGTCCTGCCGCACAATGCAAAAACACTAAAACTCTCATGAAAAACACGCAGCATGACACACCAGCGTCCCGAGTGGTGCAGATCATCAGCATTAGAGCTGGAGGTTAACAACACCATTTAATCTGCTGTGTGAAACCACCCACCTTCTCCCACAATGCCAAGGACTTCAAACTTATTCATCACATCACAGAGAGCGGGGTCTCCTCCACCAGGTGAAATGATGCACTGCTCAGACTTTAAGAGGGACACTCCTGCTTGGACCAGCAGCCGATCGGGTCGGCTGCAGACTCCCGGAGAAATGTGGCAGGCCTCTGACAACAAGCCATCTTTACTCCTCCTCTTTCCACAGACCCTGCTTTTCCCACAGCACACACTACACTACTTAACGTCCTCTAAATGTCAGTTTCCTTGTGTTAAAATATCTGACTGGAGTTCTTCTAGATGTCCTTTTACTCCATATCTTTGTGTCGCTCCTGTGCCTTCATCCAAAACTCCACATGGGGGAATCTGGAAGAGAAAACAAACAGAGAAGTGTTTGAATACTTAGCCTGGTGATCACTCCAATCTCTAATTCATAATGCTTCGCACAGTCGGTGGAGTAAACCACGCACATGAAAATACGAGGCACATAGAGTAAAGGCGTGACTCTGACACATATTCTACCTCATATCACCTTTCTTATGCAACGATTCCTGATCGCAGAGTAGCAGTGATGTTAAGGCTAATGCACTCTAAAAGTAGGTCTTCTCCTGATTCAGTTTCTCTAGAGGGTTGGATTATTAAACTCGTTTCACTTCTTAATGCATGAATTATTTCTAATTTGCGGTGCAGAATATCTAAAATAGAAATGTTTTGGAGAGTTAGGGGGAAAGTAGAACCTCATAGTCAGAAATTGGTGTAAGAAGTCAAAACATCATTAATGCTACGACCTGCTAAACGCAAAGTTGAGTCCACATGTAGTTTTGAGTTCTTTAACCACAGTTCTTAAGATTTTTCTCCTTAAATAGTCAAACCAGATGTTTAGCTACACTATAAAATGATATCTTGATTTATTATTGCTAATATCTGACAATGAGTCTAAAGTAAATCTAAAGTTTTAGATCAGTTGGGATTACCAAAAATCATTTCTATCTGCAAAAAAACAAAATAGCAAGAGAGAGATTTTTTGGAAGATTTTGCTAAAAATGTTTCAAATATAAAAGTTTGTGAAACCTCAGATGGTAATATCCTAGCTTTTTTTTATTTTACCTTCAGATAGGTTTATTCATTCAGTTCAGTTTTAGCCTCAAATTGTTAGCTGTAATGTAACTTTAACATTTTAGTCTTGTTTACAATCCATATTCACATGAGTTATAAAGGTTTTGCAACCAAGCAAAGTCTATAAATTATAAATTAGCACAGTACATCATAGACCCTACTAAACCCTAAATGTGGATTTTATTTCGCCATTAATAAAGTGTTGAAGAAACTGTATTTCTTCAACTGTATTTATTAAACAAAGTAAATAAAAAGTTAACTAAGTTTCATTTTTCTGGGCTTAAAATTACAGATTTTTAGTTTGGATGAGTTTGCATGGTCTAACTTGGTAAGAAAAAAAATAATGGTCCACACTACATCTTAACAAAGATATATCTATGGACAGATAGAAAACAAAGGTTAATCATTAGATGCAACAGCAATCGATTACACGACACTAAAAAACTTAAATAATTCAGAAGTGACATCATATTGAAAATGCTTTGCACGATTTTACTTTCACAAGTAGCATAAAAACCAAGCCTCTAGATAGAGCACACGACTTCAGGACTTGGCAAAAGAGCCGCAGTGTAAATCTAAGTTTCTGTGACAAGACAGACTGTGTGAAGGACACTGGATTATGCAAACATTCATGGACGGAATCCCAGAAATATGAATCCAAAAAAACCTGCAAGAATGCTCCTTAAAAAGAAGAGAACGGAAATCTGATCGAACAGAAGAAGCACATTCTTTACTCGGTTTACAATGAGAGCGTTTCTTTGTGTTGTGATGAGATCTAGCACAGCTGGAATGAAACTTACTGGGTCTAATAAAGGATGTGTTTGTTTTCCTGAGGGTAAATCACAGAGATGAGTGTGTAATGGATTGCTGACGGATCAGTACAAAAGCTGTTAAAATGCTAAATGAATAGAAGGGCTCCACTGACACTATTATCAACAATTTCCTCAGAATCTAGAAGCTGCAGATAAATATGTCAAAAATCTTAAATGCCACAAAAGAGATTATAAGAAAAAAATTTTGGGGGGAAAAAAAACACAAAACAAAGACAAGTTCTGGTCTATTAGATTACAGTTTTCTTTAATCAAAATTGCATAAGAATGTATGTATAGGGGTTTCAGAAACAGCACAGAGTTTATTTTTGTGCCTCCTGCTGTTTTACTTGTTTCGGTGAAAAAGCTAAAGACATATTTTGGCCCGTTGTTTGTATATGATACAATCATCCTTATCAGTGGGTCTTTATAGTTACAAGGAAATATTTATGTCAATGACAAAACTCCTGCAAATAAGATTTCAAATGATCCCGGCTTTACGTTAGAAACAGAAAACCCACAATCGCCTTAGGATGCTGGTATGTCATGTTACAACATGCCAACATCCAATTATGTGTGGAAGAATGTCAAAATATTTTGGATATTTCTTTTATATGGATTATTTTTTATTAAATGTTAAGACTTATACCAAAACATGTGCATACAGTAGTGGTATTACAGGGCCACAGTGCTGCTAAAACCTGGCCAAATCTCCTCAAATTCTCAAATTCCTCTGCCTGTTCTCTACCTTCAAATATTTTCAACACCAAACCAGATCGTCGTCATTTTATTCAGTTTAGACATTCAGGATCTCAAAGTCAATTGTTAGCCCTTTAAGGGTTCTTGGCATGCATAACGTTGCTTTAATATTTGAAATTCTGCCTCTCAGAGCATCAACAATAACTTTATCTCCCTTTAATAAACATGTGATTGTGAGTGAGGGTCAAGATCGGGCAGACATCCTTAGGTAACAATGTATAATTTGTCTTTCTTGTAAGTGAATGAAAAGTGTAGCAGACTTCCATCAGCCAGCTGACTAGCTGTGCTCAGCAACAGGTAGGGGAGGGGGGATGTTAACCTACTCTATAGTCCATACAACTGGAGAAAACCTCAGTTTTCCCTGCACTTTCCATGGCAACTCATGCAAAGGACTTTAAACTTCCAGATGGTACAAACTACAATCTGAGCCACACCTGAATCAAATGGCTGGATTAATTAATGCAGTCCAGATCCACTGAGTCCTGCTAATAACTTGATTATCTGATTCAGAAGCAGGAACACATCTCAAAGTATTTGGCACCTCTGTTTTAGAGGTTGTGAAACTGTAAATATACAGTTAAGCTCCAAATTTGACATAACCTACTCAGATTTAGATTTGAAAGGAGTCGGTTTCCTGTTGGACAAGGGATCTCATCTCACAAATAACAATGAAACAATGCAAAATGTGTATTTATTTTGAGAAAAAAAAATCTGTTTTGAGTTGCACTACATTAACAAACTGCATTTCGGAAAGATTGTATACACTTTTGAGCTTCTAGTCTTGTATGGCTGGACGTAGGGATGGAAAGCATCGTCTATCCAAACCAAAGGGATTCAGCAGATATAGGTGCACCCTTTGCTACTACTACTACAGTTTCAGCTCATTGGGAAGGCTATCCAGAAGGTTTAGACAAACAAATCCAGTTTATAACAACCAGCCCCAAACCATAGCCTCTTCCTCTCAAGAGAGAACATCTGACCCATTGCGGTCTCCTGGCAAGGAGGAAACAGAAACGTGTCAGTCATTGCCAGATAACATGTCTTCACTGCTCCCGAGTCCGGTGCTCTCTGCATCTTTGCATTTTCTATTGCCTCTGAGTGGTCGAGTGAATATTTCTTGCAATATAGTATGTTTTCATAACATAAATAAACACTGACAAAACTGCAAAACAAATGTGACAAATACATTTAAGCTGAGAGTCTAACAGTAAATATTAATACAGATGTCTTTGGTTTAAGTGGGAGGGAATCCTATCATGGATCCAGGTTCTGTTGGAATACTTTTTTCAATAATGCTGTGTGTCCAAAAAAGCAGAGATGAGAAAAGAAAACAACTGTTAAAATGGTTCTTTGGTCATTTTAATTTTTCTAAACTAGAACCATTAAACCTTCTTCCTGAATTGGCTCAACTAGATTTCGATTTATTCAGCAGAACAACAGAGCAAAAAGGAAAAAAAAAGAAGAAGAAAAAAAACACTTTAATGTTGATTTGGCTCATGTGCCCGTGTGTGGGCGTTTTCCTATGCAGTGTGCAATCCACACATCTTAGGCTTTCCAGGGAAAAGAAATGAGATGTGGATGTGTGCAGGCCATCGGTGGAGGACATGGTGCTGAGGGGGAGGTAACAGACAAGTTGGAGCAACTTGAAATACATGAAGACCTGAATATTTATTTATCTAAAATGGTCAAGGACGTGTTTTAATGAGCTTTCTTGATAAACTAAATGAAATAACCGTTAAAGTCGAAAGAAACACAGATTAAAAAAAAAAAAAAAAACCGAGGTGATGTGCTCGGAAAAAAAAAGAAAAAAAAATGTAATAAGAACAAGTGAGTTTGAGTGTGCGTGAAATTAATAGCTTTGCTCGGGCGTCCGCGTGCACGAAGGAGTGTGCGCTTGCGCGTGAATGTGATGTGCAAAGGAGGGAGAGGCGGAGTGGGGAGGGGGGAAGGATAGTAGCTAATGCTGGTCTGCTCTCTCTCTCTCTGCACCGAACTGCGTCTCTGCGGAGCGGAGCGCAGCACCATTCCATCGCTGTCCACGCGTTTCTCAGCCTACACAGCAACCAGTGCATACATCATACAGAGCAGCCGGAGCACGCTCACCACAGTGCAGCACAGCAATATACACCGACAGGGCTGTAGAGCAACCCGCAAATCCACAAGAATGACATTCACTTCCAGCGCGCACAGGGTTGAAATAAATCAGGTGGTAACGAAAAGCACTGGCGATCCGACCAAAGCAACGTTTACCTGCATATGCGATGTGTCGCCTGTGTGTGGAGGAAGCAGAGAGCATCATTCCCTGGGAAAGCGATTATGTGGGGAGGTGAAGAAACATCCTGTGGAGCGACAGGGGCGAGAAAAAAGAACCACGGGCCTGCGCGTCGTGACACGATCAAATGTCCTGCCCACTCCGGCTCTGGGGGCAGATAAGACCTGGATCCGCAGACATAACGTCGATGACGGAAGGGTCAGTGTACCGTCAACAGTTCTTCGGAGGCTCCGCGTTCGTAGCCTCAGCATCAGCTGGTTATAGCAGCAAAGTCGTCATTCCTGTGAGCGACGCAGCCGAGAGCCAATAGGAACGTGCGCGTTCCAGCAGTGCGCTTGCATCCACCGCGAGCTGCGATCAGATAAAACTTTGACTAGATCCAGCGCAGCATCTGTTGAATGGAAAGTATTTTGGTTGCTACTCGCCTTCCTCTCTGGTCGCAGAACAACAGAATCAGGTCTGTCTGCAAGACCCACTGATTAACAATCTCCTTCCTTCCTGCCTTCGCTCCTTTCTCTCTCACCTACCCCTCCCCTTCAGGATTGCACTAATTGAGGAATCAGAAGAGTTAGCAGAATTCCACAGTGTCTCGACCTGTTTCATAATCAGGAAACGTATTTTTAATCTGCACCTTCATGTCAGATGGATGGCAGTGCAAACAAACAAACAAACAAAAAACTTATTCTGAAAGCCATGCAATTTGACCTCTGCAACAAAATTTAGCTGAAATTGAAGGTGAAAACGGTCCTTCTTATTTACAATTACATTATCATATCAAAATGCAAAGATTTTTGTTAAAGTACAGAAAAGATGTAAATAGTTTTTTAACTGAAACAACAAAACATAACTATTGCCTTTTTGATAAATTAACTTTTGTAATTTTGCAAGTTTGAAACAAAACAGGAAGTAATATTTTAGAATGCTCAAACACAAAACTCGCCTCATAATTTCATCTGCAAGAGCAGAAATAAACAGAACAATTTATATAAGAGTTCAACTTTGCAAATATAAGACATTTTTAAATATGACTGACACAAAAAGATAATCAAAATCCATATGAACTTTTATTATATAGTTAGAACATTTATGATGGCACCTTGCCTTTGGCTCCCTTCTGTGGAGAATTCACGATGAAGAGCAGATCCACAAGCAAACTTTCTCACTAACACTTAAAGCCGCACATAAATTTGAATGTGTTGAACATGTATTTGACTATGAATAAAAGAACAATGCATTCAGAATGCACTTTTATTTAACTTCAAATGACAACATGGACAAGAACATAGATATAGAATATATAAGACTGAGAAAGACCAAAATTGTTATGTCAATTGTATGCCCAAGGTAACTAATAACACCATGACTATTTGTAGGTAAAAATGCCCGATGGCTGCTTAAATACACATTAACAGTTTAAATAATAACTTGAATACAGAATCAGAATTCATTTTATTGTCATTGTGCACAAAAGAAAGCACAGCGAAATAAAAAAAAACATAATTACGTATTTCATATAATCATAAATTGTTTGATTTGATTGAAGGTTATTTTTTATTATTATTATTATTTCTTTTTAGATCAGACAATAATTTAGCTGAAAAAAATTGGGTTCTCTGCCGTCTGGTAAATTGGTCATTAATGTCCAAGCTGCTGTTTATTACCATCAGGATTTATGCTTTAACTGTCTCTGCACGTAAATCAGAGAGCGATTAAAAACATGAATGTCATTCGTTTGCATGTGACCCCCACCGTCTGTTATGAAACGGAAACATGAGGACATTTCTGTCCAACTAGAGCGACTAATTATTAATTCCCCTCCTGTGACCGCTGTTTTTTTTTTTTTTCCTCCGGAGCTCCGGTGGAAAAGATGAATTACAGCACTGCGTTGTGGACATGCGCGGAGCTGCAGCGAATATGGCGGCTTGCATTTGATGGAAAGTGAGGAGTCTCTCATCAAAACAGCCCGCTCTCACGGTTTGTACCGCTGCTATCTCATAAATAGTCTCACGGGCCGCAGGTGACGCGTCTCTGCCCGGGTTCTTTTCGCGGCTGCTCGCCTTTCCCTGCTCCTTATCTCCGCGCACTGATAGATTGTTTATACTGTAGCTATTCTGTGCAGACGGACGGACGGAGAGAGAGAGAGAGAGAGAGAAAAGGGGGGCTTGGCGCTTACTGTAGCTACTCTGAACTCTGCAGATATCCCTTCGCTTTTTTTGATTGCTGGCTTCCTGCAGAGGTTTGCACTAAAACTAAGAGGGGGAAAAAAAAAATCTCCCGCAGCATCAAGAACCACGCTGTAGATGAAATGTAACGTTAGCAGTGTGTAGCCTGTGTAATGAGCACCGTCCCGCCCACTAAATGTGCCCGTAAACCAAATGAAAATGCGTCACAGACTTTTCTTCACCTTTATTTTGAGCCACGCTTTCTTCGGCTTTTCGCTATTCCCAGCTAGTTAAAAATTAATTAGACGTTTGCTCTGATCAATAACGCAGGGCGTGCAATTACCTCAACATTTTATGGTGCGATTCACGGCGAAATTGGCGTTTAAATAGTCCAAATGTGAACTAGTGGGGCTTCATAAGTTGTTTAATGTGATGTGATGCAGCGGCTCACACCCATCTCCAGGATCCTAGCAGCAGTAACATGAGCCTTCAGGCTCCCCGTCAGTCAGAGTCAACACCGACAGGGTCCAACAACGGGGTTCTTTCAGAGGATTTTACATCCAAGTTTCTTTTACTTTTTTTGTGTCGTTTAAGAAAAAAAAAAGATATTCGGAAAAACAAGTAGACAAAACAGCAACTAACAATTTCTTAAAAAAGTCTAGACATGAAATTGTGCCAGCAAGAAATCGTTTTATCAAGTCAGACTATCTAAATTATTTACTGATCTTAAGTATTTGCTTCTGTAGTTTGATAGTGAAGTGTTACCATTTTTTTCTAAAGTAAAAATGTTGACAAGTTGTGAATGTTTATATGTCAGTGCAGCAGTGCTTAGTTATTTTCTTTATTAGCTTATTGCATTATGAATATTATTTGCTCTATTATTTCATTATCAGAAACTCAGAAAGTGCAGGTGAGATATTCTAAAACGTTTTAACATCATTAAAAACTTGTAGAATCATTTCCGTTCTTGATTCATTGCATTTTTTCAAATTAATTGACTAACTCATTTGTTTGTTTATGACACAAACTTACTGTGTGATGGTGTTGTTTTTAGGTGGAAAAATACAACAAAGTATTTTTTAACATTCTTGTTGCATAGTCAATAACCCCTTAATAGAAAATGTAAATATGTTGTCGTACTAAAAGACTATAATTTTTCCCTACATGATCTGATAAATCAGATAAATTTCACGATTGCATCTTTTCAGAGATTTTAGTCGTTTCCCTGCTGATCATTTCCAAAATAATTGAGGCAAAGAAAGTAGAGCTCTTTGTGCTGGTTGTTATCCAAAATAATATATTCTTTCTGCAAACATATTTTTGTGATCACATAAAGTCTTTTTGATCTTTATTTTGTGTAGTAGTAGTTATTGGGTGAAAGCTAATTACAGTGAAAACAATCTCACAAACAAAATTTGCTCTTTACTGTATTCTTTTTTATAAATATGTTAACGTTTGACTGACTGCTTGGATGGAGGGATAAGCATCTTCCTTTAAAAGTTTCGTTTCTTCCAGCATCCATAAACGACCAATTGAAATGTTACATTATTCATTCACGTTATGACTAAAGTAGACATTTTATTGCTATTAATTAGTACTACTTAGAGTGTCTCTGCATTAAATGTTTCAGATTTTTTTTCCAATACTAGATGAAACGAGAATGAAATAATAACGGCCTCACATTTTTGAAGTAGAGTTTTTATATAAAATCAGGTCTTAGGCCACGTTTTAAGCCTTGCCACAGTTTAGATTTTGTTAAACTTTATCCAAATCCCAGATCAATGTTAGACCCAGTGGAAGTGGGGGCAGTAAAAATGAAGTGCTTCCTGGTCTGCAGGGCAGTTCAGTTTGACCCTCACAGAGCAGAGCAAACACACACTGGCCTTTTTTTTTTTTTTTTTTTTTTTTTCCCAGAGAGCAGGAATCCTTTTCAAGTCCTCACATCCACACATCTTAATGGCTTTTTATGGCGGCTTGAGCTGCTTTACGATTCCTTCAGACTAAATGGGATTCACTCTTCAGGAGGAAGGAAAGCCATGCTGCACTTCCTAAGACTTTGCTCACACGAGATTTTAACCTTCAAACTAACGGATCCGCCTCGTAGCGTGTAGCTATTTTGCTGCTGTGGATTATATTTGTTGGGCATCTTGACTTGTTTATGGACTTTCCAGTGCATAGTTTTCACAAATCCAATTTTGACTTTTGTGATATTTCAGTTTAAACATTGCAGAAATGCTTCATTTAATCGTCTTCACTTCACTGCAGCAGCAGGCAAATATTAGCGTTGCGGCAAAGCTATTTGGGATGGAAGAATGCTGCGAAACCTGAATGGTGAGAAATTGCAACGTATATTCTAACCGAGTATGTTTTTGACTCTGTTTTTCTTTTGGCAAATTTTAGATGGTAGCTAGTGAATAACAAATTTTAAAAGTAAATAAAAAAAAATGCTAGCTACTAATGCAGAGTTACAGGTTAAGGAGAGAAAAAAAAAACAAAATCTACACAAATATAACAACTTTTTGATTTTGTTCACAAATGTTCCTTTATCCCGCTGTGAACAAACTCAATTAAGACCCAAAGGTAGCAAAACACAAAGGCTGCAAATGGATAAACAAAAGCTTAACAGAATAAAGCTAACATTACCAGGAGGTTAACCACAGAGTGGAGCTGTAGCTTTGAATAAATGTGCAACTTAAAGTCAGAAGTTTCTCCCAGATGTGACGTATGTAGAAAAACTTTATGTGCGATACATGATGCTCCCCACATTTATTGGCACAGATGGTTTACATCTGCAAAAAACCTTGAAATACATCCGTCTTTTGTTGCAGTAGCTGTGCTTAGTATAGAAAAAAAAAGATGAACATATAGTTTGTGTGAATGTTTTATCTCTCTCCATTTTTCTCACTGTGTGTGGTGGAAAAATCGAAGTTTGTCCCTGTTCCACTTGATTAAATTTTTTTGCTCTGACTGATGGAGAGCAGATTTAGGTTATTTATATTCATAACATTTTGCTTGAATGGCCCGTTGTCTCGCCTTTTCTATTTTGAAGAGTAAACCAATGGGCCATGGTAAAAAGGAACATGCACAAAATGCTTTTTTTTTAAGCTTTAGGAATTGCTTGGGTTGAAACTAATTGTGATGCTGGTGACTTAAAATAAGACTCAACATTTTTTTTGTATTTAATCTCAAATCATAAAAAGAAAGATAAATCGTAAATATTTTTATTTTTTATGTCAGTGTAATAATGTCATTAGCGTTACATTCTAAACATATTTTTCTCAACACTAATTATGCTGAGCACAAATAATGAAGTAATACAGCAGATGATGTGTGCTGTGATTTTTTTAAATGGAAAAATTGCCATTCAGTTACTGAACTTTCAACACTTTGATTTCTCTTCTAATATTTACATGTAATTTCGACAATCTAATGTAAAACAACAATGTTTGGATGAAATCAGATCAAAGGTTTCAGATGCAATCAAAACCAGAACTTATTTAAACTTGTGATTTATTCTGAAATGTTTATAAATTCAGGTTTCTTTAGCGTTTTGATAATGATTACAGGCTGTTTTTTTCCTGTTTCTTGTCAGGTTTCTGTTTAGCCCTCTTGTCTGGCCATCATGGGACGGACGCCACAAAGAGGTACGAGCACCGAGTGCGTTGTTCTCGGGTTGTCCGGTCCGAGATCTTTCAGGATTTGACCCCAGTCCGACTCTCGGATGCATCACAGAGCGTGCCTACCATTTCAATAATGTCGTTGGTGTTTAATGTTCACGACGCGGTCAGAATGTTGCCGCTTTGTCGTCTTGTTCTCATTGTTGGATTATTGTTTTGATTTCAGATCCAAAAGAGGAGAAGAAGGAGAGGCGGAGCAGCATCACAGCAGGCTCTGCCCTCGACAAATCAAACGGTCAGATATCCTGCTCTTCATTGTTGAACTTTGCAGTAACACTTAAGTGTTGATTCCTTATTTAGTGGCTTTCTTAAATTACTTTTTGGAAAACAGAAAAATAAGCTACCTCTAAGCTACCTAGAATTAGCCGCTGTGCATTCATTCAGATCTTAAGCTGCTATTTTTTGAGTCTTTAAGCAATTTAATTACATATTTTATAAAGTTTTTTTTATTAGCTGTGTATCCACTGATAGTGTTTTATTTAACATCAGTTGATTAATGACTTAATCTTTATTATTTTTCTTGTGTTTATCTGTTTAGCTATTCATAACGTATTTCCAAGTAAGAAGCTATTAATCAGTTTTCTGCTCTTATCTTTGCAAACAGAGCCATTTAGCTGGGAAGACTATCTGAGAGAAACCTCGTCTGTTGCAGCATCGCCTTCTTGCTTCAAACAGGTAGCTGATCTTCACAGTAAGATGCATTTTTGGTCTGTTATTCCATCACTCCCCAAAATCTATCCCTTTATTTTACTACATTGTGCCCTTCATGTTTGTAGCTGTTCTGTTTTCTACGTTAGTGTTGCGTCGTTGCAGCTGCTGCTTAACGGATGCTTATTTTTATAAGCTTATTTTTATAAGCAAAGTTTAAAAACTATAACAGCTTCTTACTGTCAGGCATGTGGAGTTTTTCTCGAAATCAACTGTGTTATTAAATGACCGCATACAATAATACTACAGAAAGTATACGAGAGTCATATGTGAGCATACGATTTAAAAACAAGTAACGACTGAATGTCATTCCAGTGGAGATGCGTTAATGCTGACACATACTGTAAAAGAAAAAAAAAAGTTTTGCTTTCTACTTGCAGAGAAAATCAACCTCTTCTATTGCCAAGCTTGACGACAATACATATTACATATCTACAGAGACGCATTAATTGGCAAAAATCTGTCTTTTTTTTTTTTTTTTTTCCTTATTCTGCCTTGACTGGTCATTGGATGGTTAAATGGTAGAAGGTCTGACTTTTTTCTTGTTTGCTGATTTATTTGGTCCTTAAGCAAATTAAACTTCAGTGGATTCTTTGATGCACTTCAATAAAGGTCAGGGACCTGCTGCTGTTCTTCTCTTGGTAGAGTATGATTTTGATGGAGGAATCAACATGAAGGGCTGATTAACCAATCAGAATTGGACTTGGGGCGAAAAGAAATGCCAATTTAAAGAGTTAATAAAAGAAAAAAAAATATTATTGATATTATTTTCCTTTAACAGCTCAAGACAAACCAAACCATTACTCTTTTATTGCCGCCAGAATATTTCCTCATCTCTGGGGTTGCTGTCATGTTCAGATTTTTTAAGATATTATTACTTTACTTAATAAAATAATTGGTTCACATTTAAGGTTTAACATCTTCCACATTTAGGGTAGAATTAATCATACACATCAAGAGTGTTTTAAAGATTTTAGATTTTTTTCATTGGTAAAATAAAGTCAGCCATATAAGAGGAAACACTGACATGTATTGACAGGTTAACATAAAAGTTTTGAATTTTTATAAAAGTCATATGTTACCTCTATTGCACCTATATATATAAATCAATTTTCTTGTTGGCTAAAAATCTACCATGAACATTTTGAAGTGGCCTGGAGAAAACTATGACAATAGGAGAATAGTTAAATCTGATATGTAATCCCTTTATTTTCTGTTGGACTCAAAACTACAACCTATTTTATGTAACCTGCTGCACAGTTTTCTTTCTTTCTTTCTTTCTTTCTTTTTTTTTACAGCCAATCTTTGCTACATTTATTTTCAGAAATGAAACTTTTTTTAAAAAAAAAAGGAAAATAAAAAATTGGACAAAATCAAAATCAGCAGGCCAGACCAGTTCTGTTCAGTAAAAATCTGTTTTGTACAGCAGCCACATGAACAGAGAGACCAATTAAAATGACTGATGGTGTCTCTCTGCAGTCTAGAATCCCCCCTTCCAATGATTTCAAAGCGGGCATGAAGCTTGAGGCTCGAGACCCTCGCAACTCTAACTCGGTGTGCATCGCCACGGTGATGGGAATGATGGGTACTCGCCTGCGACTGCGGCTGGATGGCAGTGACAACACCAACGACTTCTGGCGGCTTGTGGACTCTTCGGACATCCAGCCAATAGGAACCTGTGAAAGGACTGGAGACATGCTGCAGCCCCCCCTCGGTGAGCGTCTCTAACCACGAGGGCTCACAGCTGGATTTATGACCAGTAGAAAATCGTTTAAAATCACAACAATAGTTTAGCTTTGATTTGAGCTGCAAAACATGTGACTTATATTAGAGAGGTTTGGAAGGAATTGTGACTTTTTAACACTTTTTTTCTTTAGTTTTAAGCTAATGTTTGTTTTGAAACACATATGCCTTAGGTTGAGTAATTGCAGAATTCAACTTAACTGAGCATGAAAAAGATAAAACGGAATCACACCAGGGATACTGTTAGCAATCCTGCGTAGTTTGCTTTGCCATCCAGATTTTCTCCGTTAGAAAGGCACATAAACAGGCCCAACATACACTTGACAAATTCCCAACAGGATTCAGAAGTGATGACTGTTTGGTATCTACTCCACATTCAGGTTTCAGGATGAATGCATCCTCGTGGCCCATGTTTCTCCTGCGGACGCTAAGCGGTGCAGAGATAGCCCCCGCCTCTGCTTTTAAGAAGGTAAGAAGGCAACCTAAAAAAACCCCAAACACTTAACTTGTAGAATGGTCTGATCCTTGTGTCACATAGAAGATTCAATCTCAGATTCAGTCAGTGATCTGATCTGACTTAACGAGAATCACTAAAATGTCTGTAAAATATATTTGAACAAGGTAATTATCATTTCAAAGTGATTTATTTTCAAATGAAGCCTCCGTTAGACAAAGACTTGTTTTTCAGATAATTAATGTTTCTGCGTACCAAAACTACAGGGAGATATTTATCAATCAAAAACAGCACCTGTAAAAGTATATGACTATTTCACATTTTATGTTACTACCGCAAATCTCAATGTATTGGTTGTGGTTTTAGAGTTAGACCAACATAAATTTGTGCATAATTGGGATGTTATGAGAATAAAAACCTGAAAAGGATGGTGTGCTTTTGCCTTCAGCCCCCTTCGTGTTAATAACACCCTTAAAACAAAACCCAGTTAGGTTACAAAACAATACCAGTCCACATCGCACTGCTCAACCCATTATCTGGGAAGATAATGGGTTGAGCAGTTATATCATACTCTTCCACTAGATGGAAAGAGTATGATATAACTGTAAACCTGCCAAGAGAAAACTGTCCACCTAAACTCACTGGCTGGACAAGGAGAGCAGAGAAGCAGCCAAGAGGGCTGTGATGACTCTAGAGGAACGTCAGAGATCTAAACCTTAAGTTGGAGAATCTGTTGACAGGATTGATATTGGTTATGAACACTCTACAAATCTCTCTTTTGTGGAAGAGGAGCAAAAATGGTTTCTTTCTTTCTTTCTTGAAAGAAATCCATAAGAACACCTGTGTGCACTTTGTTACAAACCATGACTTGAGATTACGCTCCGAGCAATCTGACTGGGCCTGAGATATTTGACCTTGACTTGCGGCTGAACATATTCACTTAGAAGTGTAGTTGAAGCTGTAGCTCAACAACTTTTTCTAGTACACAACTAGAAGAAGTTGTAGCTCAAACATGACAAAAGTCCAAGAGGTAAGTTCATAAGGCGGGTCGACACTGAAACCAACGCAGTGGCATACGCTCTAACTTCAGACCTGAACATGAACAAAGAATGCTTTGATAGTTGTCACGAAGTCAAAGTAGATTTTTACCGCATCTCTATTTTGATTGTTCCCATGTTTTCATATTTTGTTGCTTTAGGAGCCATCCAGCCCAGACAAAAACTACTTCCAGCCCGGCATGAAGCTGGAGGCTGTGGACAGGAAAAACCCCTACCTGATCTGTCCCGCCACGGTGGGAGAGGTCCGAGGCCTGGAGATTTTTGTAATGTTTGACGGCTGGCGAGGTGCCTTCGACTATTGGTGCCCCTTCGACTCCAGAGACATTTTCCCCGTTGGCTGGTGCGCCCTGACGAAGCACAGCTTACAGCCACCAGGAAACTTCTGTAAGTACTTCCTTTTGTCGTTTTCTTTACCAAGCTTTTGAATAGACTTTTCAGGATTTAGCTAAATCTTTCATCTATTCATAGAAAATGTTACTTGAATAAAGAACGTCTAATTTTTCAGCTATAGATTTTCACTTTCAGTTCAGCTTTACTTACCTCACAGCAGGTGCAGAGAGAAGGACAAATACTTATTTCGTGTTTATCTTGTCTGATATAAAAGTTCATTCCTAATTATTCAAGATTCTGATGTTTTAATTCAGATTTGACACATACTATCCTAAGAGAAGACATGACGGTTTTCTGTCTGTCTTTGGTCTTTTGATTCTTCATTGTGAACAGGCAGGGTTTTTCTGCTAATTCACCACTAGAGGGCGTCAGATGTTAAATGCTTGTATTTGAAAGTTGTCTGTAGTGGATTTATTTAGTGAATTAGCAAGAAGGAGATGAAATCCACACTGAGTTGCTTAAAGAATAAAGTCTTATGTTATAGGTTACAGGTTTTCTTTTATTATGTATTTCTGAACTTGCCAGCTGGTTGCTTATCATTTCTCGACATCGTTATGGATTCAACAAAGCCTGTGCCAGTACTTCACGGTAAAAATTTAAATGTTCTCTTTTTATTTTGTAATCCATATTGTGTCTTTGTTTAGCACTCAGATGGCATAAAATATATAACATATGATGCTAAAATGTTAAAAATACAAGGTATATTTAAAGAAATTTAACACACTGTATTAATTATATCCATTGTATTTATAAACAGAATTTGTGTAAAGTCATTCCAACCTTAGTTTACTTAACCTTTGTTTCTAGCAAGACAGATTTCCTCTTAATCCAGGGACAACAGATGAAAATTAATTAGTTCTGGTGCATTTAGAGTAATGCTAATTAATGTGCTTTGTCCCTGCCAGTTAATATAATAAATTTCAAATGACGTATAATACCCTTTTAAAAGTACAAAAATGAATCACCAATAATATAATCAAATTGTGGCTTTTGCATACAAAAAACCTGATTAATGTGAGATGAATAATGGATCCTTCATTAAATATCCAAAAACACAGAAAATAATTCAAATTCTCATTTAGGTCACTCAAACTGGAGACTGTAAAAAAAAAAAAATAATCTATGCACTTCTGAATCATTTGACATTAAACAAATGAATTGTCTTCGGTACGGGTCGAAACTTAAAAGCTTTGTGGAAAAGATTACAATTACAACAAAGAATAATGATAATTGGAAGAACGCTTCTGTTTTTTTTTTTTTTTACAAGCAGGTGAAAAAGTGAGGGCTTTGTGGAGGTGTTAATGGGCTGATAATTAACTTTGCATACGAGAGAAGAAGTGAGAGACAATGTAATTACTCCTTCTTTATCTGGCTTTCATTTAGTTCGTCCTCTTGACCCCGATACTTGTTTTTTCCTTCACAAAACCAAAACATGCCAAGACCGAATGAAATGAGTTTTTCGAACAATACCTTGCTCTAGTCATGCAGTTTTTTTTTCTGGTAATGCATAAAAAGTGCATAATGGTGCTTTTTTTGTGAATAATGTATGAATGCATGTCTAGGTGTAACACAAAGGCTCCACTCCTCTTTGTTTGTAATAGTAGAAACCAGTATGAATGTCACTTTTTGGCTCCAAATCCTTGGAAAATATTTTCTTTTCAAACTTTCAATTTGGACAGCATATAAATACTAGATTTTCAGCTACTGAGAATGGATAGAAAAACAAAGGGGTGGCTGACATGTCTTAATAAAATTCAATCCCAAAGAATAAAATCGGTATATTTTTTTATATATGCACATAACATAATTGGATTTTGCTCCTGCTTATGATTTCATTTTAAATACTTGTTATTATTTGTTTGAAGATTCTGGTGAACATATCTTTAAAAAGTCAGTAGAAATCTGACACTTCCTTTTTTTTTTTTCTTTCTTTTTGCCGTTTAAAACGCAGATTAAGATGTCATTCAAGGGCCTTTCCCGCTTTGTCCCAGAGTCTGGGTGATATCCGACTTGGTCAGCTCCCAAAGGAGGACCCAGCCATCTTTCATCAGAAACCGCCTGAATAGTCTAGGGTTACACTGAGATGGACCCCTCCTGGGTCTTTGCCGTACGTGTGTGTGTGTGTGTTTGTCTCTTTTTCTGAGGAGAATCCTTCTTATGTGTTCATAACTCCAGGAGTTTTCATTCATTTCAATCACGGCCCTCCTGATCCAGTTTAACCTTTTACCCCCCCACCCCACCCCGCCCCTCTCCAAAAGCTTAAACCATCCCCCACTGTGTCTTGGAGTCCCGCCGGTAACCTCTCCCCACCCTCACAAACACACACATTTTCTCCCCCTCCCCCAGAGGATTACTTAGAAGCAGGTGACTGATGCAGACTGTCGATATGGCAAACAGATAACATTAATAAATGGCTCAACTTCCCCCCCGTCCTCACCCAGTTTTCCTGTCCTTTACTCGCTCTATCCTTCCCCTGCCCCTATGCAAATTCACCAGCACCCCCCCCCCTCCCCCTCCTTCTGCTCATTCATTGGTGAGGGAAGCTTTGCAGCCCCGTCAGCCAGCAGCCCGAGGAGCAGCGTGGGCTTTGTTGTGGGTTTTCTGCCGGGAGAAGAGAGACGGGGAGAGAAGCAGCTAATAAAGACACCGAAAGTAGACAATGAAGTGCAGATGAAGCGGCCGCCGGAGAAATAGAAGCAGCGTCTGGAAGAAACGGAGCGGTGACAAAGACAAACCAGGAAGCAGGGACTTTTATTGCCAAAGACATTACTAACCAGTACTCCCGTGCTCTGAAGTTCTGCTTTTTTCTTTTTTTGTTTGCGTTTCCTGGTGAGTGGTGTCAGTTTGTTCTGTTGCATGATTGTAGGAAAAACTTTTTATCTGGCTTTAGGTTTTACTTTTCAAAATTAATTATGTAATGTTTTGTCACCTCACATAATCACACAATTGTCATTAATAGCTGTTTTATGGCAGGTTACCATTGTCGATTTGATGAGATTGGAGGGGTGTAGTGATTTTCTTTTCTTTTTTTTTTTTACTAATACTGCAACTTTATTTTAGAGGGGGAAAGTCTCCGAAGACACAAATTAGTGATCAAAACTAATACACGTTTGGTTACTGTTGTGAAGAAAAACAAGAAATGGAAATAAGTTAATATGTTGTTCAGGTAAAGACAATAATCGTCCTTGTTGAATTTATCAATCATTGTTGATTCTTCAAATTATTAGCAAGAAACTTGTATGAAATAAGGAACCGGGCTGAGAAGGTTTCCCCCAGCATCGGTGGCTCTATTTAAGTTTGGAGCTTCATGTGTTTCTAATCACGTCTTTGTTTGTGTGCAGCTGCTTAGGAAACAATCAATGAATGACTACTGGGATTTGTCTTTATGTTTTTATGAAGAGTTAACTATTTCATGAAGTGTGGTTGTGTTCAGGTGAAGAGTTAAACAAGCAATTCGTTCTGTGTTTCAGTGTTGGATGAAGCTGGTCGATATGTGCGCCTGAACAGATTCTGTTGTTCATGCTTTACAGCTTGAAGCCATTTGTGTAACTTCCCTTCTCTGCTTTTTTTTTTTTTTTTTTTTTACATGCAGTTACACACCTGAAGTCTCAGAGCGGTGTGAATCAGTCAAAAGAACAGCCTGTATATTTATATTTGACGTGCATGTGTGTGTGTGTGTGTGTGTGTGTGTGTGTGTGTGTGTGTGTGTGTGTGTGGTTTGTAAGCTTAATTAGATGAGAAAGAACTCTGTGAAGCCCCTCCCCAGGACTCCAGACTGCAGACACACTTCTTTAGCGGCGCCACTTGTACACACACTTACACACACGCAAACATGAACTTGCATACACAACCATATTTCCTCAGGCTAGAGTTTTACACAGGTCATCGGGTCGAGTTCGAATTATATACTCATGATCAGAACCATATGTCCCTGCTTCATTGTAGTGCAGAGATGCCATTCATGATTTGCTCAGATTTCTTTCTGGGCTTTTTTTTTATTTGCTTTCTCTGATGTCTAGTTATTATTTTGTGGGGTTCCAGTTTGTTAGACTACGCAAGAGTTTAACATCTAAGTGTGATATATACAGTCATGTGAAAAAGGTCCTTCAAAGGAATTGTTCACTTATGTTTCTGGTCTTGTTTTGAGTTATCTCAGTAAAATAAAGTGATTTGATTGCACTTAATCAGCAAAAAAATCAATCACCTTTCACTCATTAAGCATTATTATTATAACTGATGCAGTTGGTTGTTTGGTGTCACCTTGGTATGGGAACCTCACAGCTAACGTTGTAATCTAAATCTAAACTGGTTCGTTTGTTGCATGCAGGATTGAAAATGAAAGGATGAACTCCCACCAGACGATATCTGAGCAGTCTGTCCTTAGGCAGGAACTGAAGACAAATTATTCTTTGTGCAGAATACAACCTCTCGTGATCTGTTACACAATATCAACTTCTGCAAATGTGACCAGTTTAAGGATTCGTGGAAAACTTTGCTGTAGGCAAGCGCTACTGCTGCTTGTCTTGTATCTTTGCTGCCAATAAATTCTCTTCAATTCTACAAAAAAAGTTGGGATTTTGGCTAAAGCAACTTCAGTGAGAAGCTTCTTACAGCCGTCTATTAGTCTTTGACGAAGATCTGAGGAAAATTTGCCTCACTCCTCACTTTCAGCTGTGAGGCATTTCAGGGTTTTCCTGCATCTAAATTTCATAACAATATTTCCCACAACGCTTTCTAGTTTCATTGTTTCCCTTCTTAACACAGTTACTTGGTGGCTGTTTTGCCAAGTCCAGCTCTGCTTCAGCTTTGTGTTTTACAGATGGTCTCTGATATTATCCGTGCAGTTTGGGATTCTTTGACATCGAGCTGGTCAGGTTCTGCTGGAGCAAAATATTCTCAAACTTGACACTTCCGCCTTCGTGCTTCACATTTTGAACCAGGTGTCCTGCCTGCTAACCCTCCATGGAAGTTAAACTTGTGAAGTCTCTTTGTGATTGTACAGCTATGCACTTGCACATAGACAGTCACCAGAGGCTTCTCTAGGTCCTGGAATGACAATTAAGGGATTTTGGAAATTTATTTTAGGGTCCTGCGGTCTGTTCTTTAAATGTGCTTTTAAGACGAGAGCTGGGCATGTGGTAGTTTTCTTGAATGTTCTCCATCGTTTTCTAGACTGTGAGAAGGTTAAATTTAATCCCCTTTAAAAGAGGGTTGGGCAATATAACGAAAATATATCATGATTTTTTTTTATTGTCAAATCAAAATCACAATTTTATTTCAATGTGCCTATAAGAAATCGTAACTTCTAAAAAAGCTTCTCTAAACATATTCTGAGTTTTCAAAACTTTTCTACACTATTGCCATTTATCAAGTTTGTTGTCAAGAGCTGAAGTGCATGATTTTTTTTTTTTGACTTTCAAAACTAAACGGCAACAATCGTGTAAATTCTTTATTATCACCTAGAAACTGTGTTTCATGAGTATTGTTCAAAAACTCATCATATTTATAACTTAATATTAATCATAATATTTTAAATAATTATATCACACTCTCACCAACACATTCAGGTTGTCTCCTTGATTAAATAATATCTGTCAGTGATAAATTACGGCCTGCAGCCTCGACACATAATCCACGCAGCGTTCAGGTTGTTTGGCTTTGATGAGAGAGAGGATGCTGTAGGAGGTTTTAATTAGCTTTATGATGTTTAGAGTTCAGGGCGCTTCATTCCTGGTGAGGTTTGCCGTGTTGACGCTAAATAGAGACCTTAAGCTACATTTTATTGTTTTAAATACAATGCCGACAGTCCAATAAACCTGACGACATGGACACCGCTTGGACAGGCAAACTAAAACATTATGAAGATAGCAAACATCCAGCCAACTGTTTACTTACTCATTATTGGCCACATGGCTGCCACCTGCAGCTCGGGAATAGGATTGGTCCTGCAGGTTCCCTCTACATATAGTGAAGACAAAACATCTTCAAAAAAACAGGGAAATGTGAAAAATATGGCCTTTAATAAAACATCATATAGAAAATCATTTAAACCAAGGGGAATTTTTGAACAGGTTTTCATTTATAAGACTTTTAATTTCACCAGCATTCATTGTAGAAAACTAGCATTTTCTAAATCTCCGGCTGATCAGCCAAACTTAAAAACGGCCCTTGAATTCATTCATAGGGGAAACAGCAACGACATTGAGGTCGGATGTATTCTTAGTAAATATACTGTAGGTTGAGAAGCTAAAGAAAAAGGAATTAATCACAACAATAGAGAGGATGCAACTTAGAGGTAATGTCACAATGTATCCACTGTGGCAGTTTTGTCAATAAGTTTTAATCCTTCATGATTTTCTATCAGCACATCGCCTTCCCCATGTTTCAGGTTATTCCAGTTATTGAACTGCCAGAAAATAATAGATGTGTAATTCTTTGAGGAAAACATGGAAACATTATACATAATTAACCCTCTCTCCCATTTTGTTTTGAGCAGTGAAATATTTTCTGGTCATATAATTTTTCCATTTTATTTTCTGGTCATATTGTAAATGATATTTCTTCCTAAAAGTTTGACGACTTGCTGAAAGCCCCCACAGCTGCGCAGTAGAGCAGGAACTAGACGATGAATTAGATCTGATAACGTCAGTGTTTGATGAAAGTCATATTTTTGCAGATTTCCTTTGAAAGGTGTTGTCATAGGGAAGCGCTCAATCTGTTTTGCATAAATGTGATTATAAACTAATATATGAAGAGAATAAGACATTAATCACAGCTATGGAAATGGTATGATGGGCTGTCACATTAGGTGAATATATTACAGGGGGAGATCAGAGAAGGCATTCCAACCCAGATTTATTCACCGAATTAAAACCCAACTCACTGTCACTCTTCAAACATTTTAATGCGCTTTGGGAGAGTTTTGCAGCTTCTGGTTTGATGTGTGTAAATAAGGCTCTCTGCGTTCAGGGTGCGTCGATGTGATTCTCTAAACATGTTTTCTGTGACCCGTCCATTACAAGCCAGTGAGCGTTTGCTCCTTAAAACAAGACACTGTTGCATTGTGTGCCCACTCTCACTCATTTTCCAATTAAGCAGCTTTCACTGCTCCCCTCCCGGCCCCTCTGAGAGTACTGTAAAGCCTCCATAGTTACTCTATATTGCTTCAGTCAAGGAGGCTCTGATGAAAGCTTTGCCCCCTCGAGAGAGTCAGTGTGCGCTTTCAGACCCCCATTCTCACCAAGCACCACATTGTTATTGAAATACGAGATGGTTATCTTCTCTTTTCCACTCTCATTTTGCCCTGTCTTGGACACATTCACTACGCGATGATTATGTGATCGTATCACAGTGTCAAGCTGAAGCTAATGATGTCAAAAAGGGGCGGCGCCTCTGTGTTTTCTTTTTTTCTAACATCCTCTTTGTCCTTTCATGCTATATTGAAGTAAATATATCACATCTACAAAATATGATATGCTACATTTTTGTTTGTGTGCAGATGCTAAAGTGTAAACGTGCCTCCAAAAAACTTGTGTACATTTTTTTAAAACATGAAATAGGAAACATTTCATCTTAGTGTAACTTTAGAACTTAGGAATGATGCAGTATTTATTTATATTATTTATAATTAACATTTTATATTATAGAATATAAGTCAATTTCAGTGAAACTGGAGGAGGAACTGATCTTTGCTGAATTCATTCATTCGATTTGTAATCCTAAAGGCAGATTGAAATATTGCTAATATAGATACTTTTAAATTGATATTTACATTTGAGCGCTACAGTTTTTATTTTTTCCATTTTATTTTCTGGTAAACTACAGAGTCACATAATTGGTTCACTCTTCTCCATGCAGAGAATCCAGCAGTGCAGTGATTGAGAACGATTAATTAGGTTTTCACAGCACGTTGATTTTATGTTTTTATTTGTGATGCAAAACACCCAAATGACAGACAATCTAGGAAATAAATCAGAAAACAAATCTTTTGACCATCAGTCCATGTACACTCCTTAATATCGTGATGAGAACACTGTTGATTGATTTTAGTGTTGTGTCTGTGTGGAAATCTTACTTTACTCCATCTCTGTCCCACCGGACCTCCGTTTTTCCTCAGTTACTCTTCCTGGTGCACTTCTCGCTCCGGTTTCTTCCACATCTGCAACACGTCGCTCCTCTTTCAACTCCTCCTCATCCTCGACCTCCATGCAGACCTCATACCGACTGCCAAATCCCCTGCCGCCCCTCCCCGTCCGCAAGGGTGTCCGAGGTCGCCGTCCAAAATCCCAGACCATTGCTCTGCTGAAAGCGGCGGCTGAGGCGGCGGCGGCGGCAGCAGCAGCAGCGGCTGTGAATGGAGCACCGCAGAGCCCAGTGACTGAGCCTTCACTGGCCCCCAGACCACACAAGAAGCGAGGGCCGAAGCCTAAAGGCAAGGTGAGATGTCACAAGATACTTCGTCTGTTCTGCATAGGGAAAACAACCCAGTCATGCTTCTTTATCCAGTCTTGCAGAGATAAACAGCACATCTTCACTCTATAAGCGCCTGTGTTATCCGCAGCGCCATACATGTGTAGAAGAGATTCAACATGCTAATAATAACCTACATGGAGCCAATTGAAGCTCGCAGAAATTTAATCAAAATTGCTTGTTTGCTTTTTGCTCCAGAAGAAACCTCTGATGGGGCAATCCCCAGGCTCATCTCCAGTTACTACCCCGCCTCCAGAGGTCAAACTGAACCCCAGCCATGTCTCTGTGGACAGCAACCTCAGCAACGGCTCAAATGTAATTTGCACAGGTGAATAACAAATTAAGCTGATTCCAATGAACAGTTTGTAGTTACATTTCCTTATAAGGAGTTACACTTGTGGTTGTTATCGAAAGTCAGTGACCATAAAATAAAGGAATGTGATTCAATTTATTAAAAAAAAAAAGACAATTGGTGTGTCGTGTATTGAAATAAAGGTATGTCTAAGTGAAAAACAGATTTTCTTTAAAAAAAAACAAACAAACAAATAATCAGTTCATGTAGAGACAGCCAATAACTGTTTTTACAAAGCAAGTATAACAAAGAGGGCCCGGCAATGGGAGAGGTCTGGTTCTTTTGTAGTGTAGCTAGCTCCATATGGAGACCCTCAGTGGGTAAATAATCTGACAGTCCTCAAGTCTCTGCCAACTCTGAAACCTCAGGGCAAAATTCTGAGGCCTGGTGGCATCTCAGGCCAGCAGCTGCCCCCTTGCTTTCATTACTTTACACCATGATGGAGCTAAAGTATAATTGCAACCTGCGCATGGCTAATGAGTTCATCTGTTCCACCATTTTATGCTTAACAAAAGAAAATGTAACTAATTCAACTCCACATTTTTACTAATCACAAACTTGAAAGTCTAAAGACCTATTTTTTGGTTTCCATAAAGTAAAATTACAGTGTAATATCAACCAAAACAAAAGGCAGTCAGTGTTTTGCACCAGCTTGGCTTATTTTAACCACTTGTGTTGTTGGGCTAAACCTGACAAACAAATAAAACAATGTGGGTCGGGACAAGACGTGGTGAGAGGCAAGTTAGGTTGCAAAGGTACAAAACCACAGGAAACAATTGCATATATTTAACATTCCTACTTTGACAATGTTATTAATTGGACAGTTTGATTTTTATGGCCTGACTATAAAACAATACAAAACCGGCACACACTGGAGTACCACTAGCAAAAAAGGAAAGGTATTTCCTTTGATTTAACAAATCAACCATGCTTGTCCAACATGAAGCGTTATGGCTAATATTATATAATCCTCTTAGTTAGGCATGGCAGTGGCAGCATTGGAATGGGCGACAGCTGCAGTGGGGCAACGACTATATAAATGATCCATCCATCCATCCATCCATCCATCCATCCATCCATCCATCCATTTTCTTTACACCCTTGTCCCTAGTGGGGTCGGGAGGGTTGCTGGTAATATATAAATTATTTTTTCATAAAAAAAAAAAAAAAATTGAAAAAATAAATGAAAAAAAACAAGACTCCCTTGTAATATAGTGAATAAAATGTCAAATCACTTAAAAACATCAACATAAACCCAAAGCATTTTTAATTCTGCCAAAAACCCTTCACTTTTCCCTGTTTTTTGTTTTATATTTCTCTTGGTTTGTGTCCCTGCAGTGTGTGTCTATGTCAACAAGCACGGCAACTACGGCCCACATCTAGATCGAAAACTGGTCCAGCAGCTGCCAGACCACTTTGGTCCAGCTCCAGTCAATGCAGTCCTCCAGCAGGCTGTTCAGGCCTGTGTGGACTGTACGTATCAGCCTTCGGTGCTGCTGTCCTTTCTGCAGAGCCAGTCCCACTCGGGAGGAGAGGTCATTAGAGGTAAATGCAGTGAAAAGGCAAATAATTTACTTCTTTATGCTAAGCTAGTCAACTTCAGCCTGTAGTTTCATAGTTTTCAAAACCTTTTCTTACCCGAAAAAACACTGATTCATAATTAATATCTTAATAAAGCAGTTCTGTCAGTTTTTATGTACATGTGCAGATTGGTCAGAAAGGCAAACTAACAAAACATTGTTTCTGCAGCAGCAGCTCATGTCAGAACCATTTCTGTAATCTGAACTGACGTGCGTCTAACCTGGTTTGGGATCCAGGGATTCAGTCTTCCTCCAGGGAAAGCTGTGGACGGCGTTAGGAGGGGGTGGGCTTTAATTTGTGCCGGCTTGGCTTGGGTGGGAGGGCGTCATGCCGTGTGGAGCGGGTGAAAACTAACGTCTTATAAAGGGAGGGTGCTAACCCTGAACCATCTGCTGTTTTGTTTAGCGCTGAATGCATATTATGCATGTGCGTGTGTGAATTCGGTATGTACACCCCGTGATAGGTGCTCTGCTCCGCCCTCAGTTTGCTCGGAGCACGGCATTCGCTATGTGAAGTTGCCCTCGGCCTCCAGCGCGTCGTCTGTGCTGCGGTTCTTGGAAAACATGTGCCAACACCTGGAGAGTGACAGTCTTTTCAGCTCGCAGCCCTTCAACCCCTACAGCAACAATACGCGCTTCTACAACAGAACCAAATCAGGTGGGGAGATTTGCTTCAGTCTCTGAAAGGAAATACTAATTTGGTTGATAAAAAGTTTGTCTGGACTACATTTGTAATTGTTGCCATTCTTAAAACTTTATAAGCTTGGCGTTCCTCTTCCATAAAATCATACATTTCATAAAATCATTACTCACATAAATGTAAAACAAGATCTGTGCTGTTGTTTCAGGAATACTTACCAGTGTTAATACATTTAAATGTATAGATTTATATAATTGAAGTGAACTATTTTCTTAGACTATTTTTGATCGGTTGGAGAGTAGCCTTTAATTTGTGTTGTAGAAGTTACAGCGAAACAGTGACTTCATCAGACACAGCAGTCACCAAGCTCTCACCTTGGGGGGAAGAACTGTTTGCTACAGAAAGTACTGGAATCACACAGTGAATTTAACATCTTTAATTCACTTCTAATCACACTGCCATTTAATGAGTCCACTATGAGCTGCTCTCACTAAATATGCATCGTATTGTCTCTGAGGTTCATGGAGTATGTGCCTCGTCTTGTCTTGAAACAGAACCACTGTCCATCACTGAGAACGGCGTTTCCAATGACAATCCAACAAAGGACCCCACGCCTTCCCCTCGGCCCCTTCACAACACACTGGACTACAGAGCAGCAAAGAGGGAGCGGCCGTGTTATCCTGGACACACACAAACACCTCCGCCTCTTCGGCGAGTCAGCTCCAACCCCCCTGAGCTCGGTCCTGTAAACACACACAGACGAGTGGAAGGTAGGTTTTAAAATGCACAAAACCAAACACTGCTTTTTTTTTTTATGTGAAGCTTTCATTCTCTGTAAACGTGCAAAATCTTCGCGTAGATTTCAAAACGCCCTCGTACCAGAGCTCCTGTCCATTTGTAAAAGCAAAAGGGCGTTACTTTGACTAGGTCTGTCTTCCTCTCACATTCTACAGCAGCTAGCTCAACAACAGGCCCAGATCACATGAAACAGGACAGAGAGACTTCAGGGAACAACGCTTCCTCCTGGTCAGTTGATGAGGTCATAAGATTTGTCCAAGAGGCGGATCCACAAACTCTTGGTCCGCATGTCGACCTGTTCAGGAAACATGTGAGTATTTCCGTCAAATTAACAGATGTCTTGATGCATGCCACATGGAGGACAGCTGATTTTGTTTCTGGTGAACCACTTCTGTGTTGATTTGACCATATATTTCGGATCACTATCCTTCAGAGAGACCCAATAATGAAAACTTTTAAGTTTACTGGTGGAGTCCACCACTAAGTTGCCTGACATTTCTAAATTTCATTAAGTCAAATATTCTAGCAACAGTTCCAGGGCTTTTGGAAGAGAAAAAGGCTCACAGAATGACAGTAAAGTCCTCTTGTGTTTTCAGCACATTTGTTAAATTAAAACTCAATTTTGGTCACATTTGACCAAAAGCATGTGACTCCGGTTATAGACACAGTAGAGTTTAGATAACTTTACAATTAAATGCGTCAGTGATGTATGATTTGAAGTGAACACCTTTGTCAAATCATACAAAGGTGGTTGAACAATTATTAAAAACGTATAGTGTTTTCCTTCTCTGAACTTCAGTGTTCTCCTGCAATGAAAGAGTAATTCTCTCAAGGCTTATTTAACTGCTGTGCATATTTTTTTGTTCCCGAGGAATGCTGCTTGTGCAAATGATCGCTCCGATTTTCTTGTAGCACTCGCAATCCTACATTGTCGTCATCTCAACAAATCAGATATTTGTGTATGTTTAAGTGTCCAACAACATGAACATTTTGGCTATGAAGTTTAGAAGCAAGTATATACCTTTGTAATCCTGAGTCTGCTGACATCCTCTTTGCAGGAGATCGACGGCAAGGCTCTGATGCTGCTGCGCAGTGATGTCATTATGAAGTACATGGGACTGAAGCTGGGTCCGGCTCTTAAACTGTGTCATCACATTGAGAAGCTGAGACAGACCAAACATTGAATGATGATGCCGATGATGAAGATGGGACTGTTTTGTCAATGGTGTCCAAACCTCCTTGTCAATTTGCAGGAATGTTTTGCGGTACAAATCCGATAAGGACACCGAGGTCATGTTCTGGTACTTTTTGGGAATACTGGGTTTTAGTAACAGGAACATAGTTTCTGCATAAATAGTGGGAATCATATGAACTGAGGCTGAAAAAACAACAACATAATTCCTCTTACTTTTATTAATTATCTATAATGAAATTATTTAGTATATTTTTAAGCAAAATTTAGTCTTTCAGTGTAGGAAAATTCATAGAAGACACAATTATAGAAAAGCAAATATCAGTTTGAAAACTTTTATTTCCATTTTAAGCTGATCATTTCTAAACTATTATCACCTGTCAGGAAGCAAAGCTTGTGTAGGAAGTTGAACCTATGCACTGCAACAGTTCGTATCTGACACCATAGCATAGACATTGGTTTTGTTTTATGTACTTTTTTTTTGCCTTATGAGTAAATGAAGGCCATATTTCTGAATCCCAACAAGTCTAACTTTACATTTCTACTTTTAGCTGGTAAAACACGGTACACAGCTATGAATTTAAAACTAGAGATAATGCACAGTAAATATTTTATTATGATTCAGGCAGTGGGGTTTCTGAAGGCCTGTTTTAAAACGGACAGCTCAACGTTGTTTATGCATGCTGCAGGATGTATGAGCACGGATGCTGTAACATGGACTGAACAACGAGAGCACCTCGGTTATGGGGATTGAAAGGGTTTAATCCGGAAAAAAAAATGTTGGAGAAGTCTGTGTTTGCTGAAGTCAATCGTTACGGTATAGTTTTATTGACAAAGATTATGTATTAAGGTTAGTAGAGTGGAGACTGATTTGATTCAGAAAGTGGCAGTCTTGTACAAAATGCCTTCCTGAGTTATGGAACTGCAATGGTCTGCATGCTGGATGACATTTGTGCTGGTCAGCCTTATCTTGACTGCTGACAGTCAAACACACACTCGAAACCAAGACTTTAAGTGACTGGAATACTCCTTAAGTGTTTTGATATTAACATTAAAAAGTGCATCATTTATAGTAAAGTCTGATTTGTGTGCAGGATGTACAGCAACCAGACTTGCTCTACCTGAACATGATGGAGAAATAGTTTTGTACAAAAGTTAAATTAACAAGTAGGTTGTTTGTTATTTTGTACCATTTTGTACTGTAACAAAAGTGTATCCACCTGTATCAAGTGTAACCATTTTTCTTTTTTTAGCCTGAATAGTGTTTTGTGTGACCATCAAATATCTACCTGCAAAGTAATGATGTGTTTGAGTAAATATTCTCGTTTCAAAGTGTTGATCTGTTTTTGAAGGCAGAAATACTTATTTTCTGAACATTTCAGAATCATTTGCTAACCAAACCGTGTCTGCATTTTCACACTGACAGTCTCCTGTAGTGGCAACAAGTTGATACTTGAGGCCGTGTTGCTTTAATGTGAAACTCAGGTTTTAGTGAGGGTTTTTCTCTTAGAAGATGTTTTACATGATAACATTTTTTGTTCAGTACTGCAGCATAATATTCATTATGTTTATTTGTAATGCCTATGTATTGCTCTGTAGCATTTCTTGTGTACCAACACAATTTTTCTACTGTATCACAAGTGTGTTTAATATGTCTACTATGCATTCACACGATTAAACATTTGTTTATATTGCCATTTTGTGGAAGGCCAGGGTGGTAGCTGCTAGCAGTGTTTCTAGCTTAATGTTTTCCATTGTCAGCTCTCAATTCTTCCTTAGGAATTTTATGAGCTGCGGTAAACAACAGTGCCTTGCAAAAGTAGTTTTCTCCTCCTCGCATCTTTTTTATTTTTTATTTTTGTTGCATTATAACTTGTTGTTAAATAAAAAGATCTAATTTGCATATGAAGCAGAAAACATTCTAAATTGGTGAAGTAAAATAAAAAAATAAACAGACATATATGTATAAAAAATGAAAATGAACACATGCATGTTCTAAATTTAGGGGGATGAATAGTAATGCATTCCACACTGAAGTTTTCTGTTATTCGTCCTATTTGTAGTTTGCTTTACAACATAGAGAAAAGGAAATGCTCAAAGTCGTTGGCATGTTCTGTAAATGAAATGACGTAAACCCTAAAACAATCCATTTTATTTCCAAGTTGTGAGGCAGCAAAAGACCAAAATATCCAAAGGGGCTGAATATTTCTGCAAGGCACTAACAGGTACTTCCATCACTGTGGGAAGAGCTGCTGGCCAGCCAGAATGTAGCACAGGCTTAGATTACAGTGTTTAAACAGTCTGATTCCTATTTAAAATTCACCATTTATGGTTTATTTAAAATGTTTTTCTTTTTATTTATGAATCACCAACTTGGGATAATTCATAAAGAGATTTGCTGAAATGTTTTTACAAGTATTAGACATATTTCAAGACCTTAAAAACAGTGATACATTTCAAAATTTAGTGACACTCCGAGGTTTTAAGTCTCCAGATTATAATCTGTTGAATTACATCCACACACAGACAATTTAGGTGATACTGAGTAAAATATGATGGGACACAAAGGCACATACTTGCTGATCTTCATAAGTCAACAAAATGCTGCCAGAAAATAGCTGTTCACTTTAGTTTGCAAAAAAAAAATAAATAAAAAATAAAAAATACAGTCAAATTCATAAATAAAATGTTTTACAGGCTTGAAACAATGCTGGATGAAAATGGATGTCCTGAACTAACCTAACCCTGACACATATCCAAGTCACTTGCAGCAACTACAACGTCAATCACAAACTACATTGATATTTTTTCTGTCTCATACTGATCTCCCTTGTTTTTGGAGACATTTTGGATTTTGGCAGTCACAATATAGCATGTAAACGCATTTGTGTATTTGTCTTGATTCAATCAAATTAAAAACCAAAATATTGGCTGTAGAAGAAAAGAAACTGCTGCAGGTTCATTGACAGAGATAACAAAGGAGCTGGCAAAGGATATCTTGGAATCAAGAGGAGTGAACTGGAGTGAGGTAACAGAGATTATAAACTAGACTAGACTATAATGACCAGCAGAAAATAATGCAGTTAACTGGTCATCCAGAAGAGTGTTTTTCTTTTTCTTTGGTTTTAACTGCAGTTTGCATCCAACAATATTGCATCTCTTGGATTTTATGTCTACATCATTTCATTGTCCTTACATTGTCGAGAACGTTTAGAATCATTTATCCTTTGTCTTCTTCTATATCACAACTATGCGCTGATTTGCGCTTACAATCGCTCTTAAATTTACTGCATGTGACAAAATGTAAAATAAATGAATGGGGGGGAAAAGGCGAGGGGAGGCTTACTGGTGGCATTTTAGCGTCTTTCGTTAAGTCGGTAGGCAATAGCTTTATTTATTAGCTAATTTGGTTATCTGTAAGTCGCAATGATCATGGCTGTTTTCAGGGTAGCTATGCTAATCTGGAAGAAGTTGGTGTGGTCAGCAGGAGGGGCCCCTGTCGGTTCTTCTTCCGTGTACCAACATACCTGTTGAGCGTTCATTTGTAACCTGATAAGGGGCGAGACGGTGAGTCTTCCTCGCTCCACACACTGAGCCTTGTGGAGCCCCACTGGCTCTGCTGTAGCTTTCAGCCGCGCATGAAGTTTAGTGGTTTGAGTTCTTCGGTAATTTTGAACCACGAAGTGTTCTTCACGTCAAAACGGCACATGGACAGGAAGTGTCGGAGGAAGGATTAAGTAAGTTTGAAGTTGCTAAACGTAGTCCACATTGTCGTGCATGTTGTGAATGCACGTGAACACACAGCAGTGGGACTACAGAGACACGAGGACGAAACTATTTCTGCCATTGCAGTGTTTATTAACGTACTCTGACATTTATCACTTCTTTTAACATATGAACTGAATTAACATAAATATATTTGGTTTTACTATTGTCGACAAAGACTAATGTAACAGTCAATTTTATGTTTTTATATAGTTAAATACCTACTTTGAAAAATGAATTAATGAGGGTAATAAAAGATCATAAATTCAAAATAATCTAATGAATTATGATGAATTTTGCTTAACTGCAACAAGAGTCAGATTTTATTGCTGTCATTGTCTTAAAAATACTTAAATATTAATCTTAGGCCTACATATTTTTCAGGTTAAAACTTGAAAAGTCACTTTTGCGGTCATATTCTTTCAATTCTTTGTATCACGTTTTTTCCCCGTCATTTGCCCTACTGAAAATATCTCACCTGATTTTCTGTTTATATATTAGCTAGAACTAATAAAAGAAAAGACTGCCATCTAGTGTAAATGCTGTGCTAGTACACTTTGTTCTCATGGGGAGCAAATAGTGAAACAAGAGGTTTTCTGTTTCACGCCAAGGACAAAACTGGATGACATTTATTTTAAATCCACAATAAACACTTAGAAATCTTTAAAAATAATAAATGAATTAATAAATAGCATAACGTTTATCACAGTAAAAAAAGGTGAAAGACCAAAGCAGCATCTTGTAAATATTGGCATAAAAGAAGAAAACAAGATTTTGTTTTTAATCTTTTATTTATTTATTTTACAAAAGAAAGAATTTCCAATGATTTTTTTTCTCCTTCAAAAACATATTTACAGATTTATACAAAAATACAAAAGAGATTGAAATCTGTTAAGTTCTAGCTAGTTTTGAACATGGAACTACATTGAAACAGTTAGTGTGTGTATGTGTGTGTGTGTGTGTGTGTGTGTGTGTGCGCGCGTGTGTGTTTTATTGTTTTATCATTGCCTACAGTTTTTTTTTCTGCTCAGTCAGATATTTTTAGTTTGTTTAGTAATATTCCATACTGTACACATTTGAAGAAAAATATGTGGTTATTGTTATACTTCAAAGTTGTGAATAAACTTTATAAAGTTTTCTATCCTTATGTTGTTATTCCCAAGCTTCTCAGGACTCCGATATTACAGTGTAACGAGCCTGCAAGGATGCATCAAAATCTGTATCCCTAATCAAAAGGTTTTAATAAATCTTCCATTCACTGCTTTTAAAATTAAAGAAACAGTCGTCAGATATTTCCACCGTACCAGTAGGAAGTACAGTATGGACAAATCCCTCTAAATAAATGGTCAAATATGTTACAATATTTTCAGATTGATGTTCAATAATAATGTTTGCTGGAGCAACAAAATTCAACTATGAGTCAAACAGACAATGACTTTCTGATCAGGGCACCCGACCCACGTGTTTATGCATTGATATTTCCGTTTCCATTTCTGTGTTTTTTTTTTCACTTATTTGTACATGTCATCCAAAGCAGATGGTCCAGATGTACACTTTTACTGGTTTCTTCAGGAAATAGCTTTCTCACTTCCACAGCTCCAGGGGGACTGAGCCCCAGCACCAAAGCTGTTCAGTTTCACCATCCAGACAGATCCTATATCCATTACTTTACAGTCTCTTAAATGCGTGATTGTCCAGTGAGGAGATATACAGTACATGATAAACCCCTGTGTGTGAGCACAACTATACAGAACAGAATCAGCCAGACAGTTTGTACATCTATAGAACACACTATTCAACTGGACATTTAAACAGAAAATACTAAATCTTTTTTTTTTTTATTGTGGAGAAATCCTGCAGATAAAAATAATGAATAGGTGCTGTCATTTTCTTTTCTCCCCTCTCCCCTCTCCCCCGCCCTCCCCTCCCCCTTTTATTTATTGCATGCGATTAAAAAAACACAACAAATAAAACAGTGGACAGGAACAAGTGCGCTTTAAAAATTTGATGAATGTAAAATTCTAGTCAGTTCACAGCTTTTTTACGCTCTCCATCTTACACAGTGTCAGTTCTGCATTAGATTCGCTGAGTTTCAGACAGTTGTGTTCTATCTATCTATCTATCTATCTATCTATCTATCTATCTATCTATCTATCTATCTATCTATCTATCTATCTATCTATCATGATAAAACAGACATGATTTCTGAGGTATTCACAGAATACAGTGAATGGTTTCAATTGAAGCATGGTCTCTAAACATAAGAAGTATATGTGTTGTGTTTTTTTCTGGTAGGCAGGTGAGAGTTCAAGCTTTCCACATAGGTATATTTATTCAAAGGGCAAATCTCTTCTTACCCTTGCAGCAGTAATAGATTAACCATCAATGTTATGTCGTACTGTTGTCTATTATTGTCTTCTCTCTTTTTGAAATCATGATATGTTAGATTTGAAGTATAAATCAGAATGGTTTATTGGCCACTGGGGTTGAGCTTTCACCTGTCTAATGCTACTGGGTCAGTGCAAATGAAGGAGAGGCAACAAGGAGAGGCGAACAGTACACTGCTAAAAAAAAAAAAAAGGAAATCATGTGTAATGTTCAGTGAGACCTGTTCTTTGCTACACGCAGATTGGTTCCCCATAAAAGTTCTCGTAATTTCAATATAGATAAGAGCTTTCTATTCAGTACAAATATACATGGATTTCATTATAAGATATATCTTTCTTTCTTCTATTCTTGTGTATCACGAAGTGCAAAACGAGGCTGGATCTGTGAAACCATACCAAGTTAAACTCTAGTCCAACAGATTGAAGTCCTTCTAAAGCATTTTCACCATCTGCCCTCACTGGTTCACTTAAATTTGCAATGAAACACACATTTCCTTTTTTTCTGGAATGGCAACTTTTGCTAGCAGCTGGGAAGAGCAATAAATTTTAATGTCAGCTTTTGACAAGTGTGAGATTTAATTTTAGTGAAACTTTGCATGTAGCTTCATATAAATTTATACGTTCAGGGACTTTCAAATGCCCTGCCACAACCAACTCTGTAGGAGAAAGGCCACTGTGCGATTGTCCAAAATTAGCCTGGATGATAGACAAATAGGTGCAAGCCCTTGCTCCTTCTGTTTTTCGATACTCAAAGAAAAATCTGTTTTGATCTATGTAGCGTAAATGCAACTCATATCTTTCGCAGTGACGTAATCGATTCTCCTGTAATACAAAAGAAGTACAAAAATGTTGACAGAAACTAGGGTCAGGGATTCTTTCCACATAGGTCATGCAACAAGTTGAAGTCTTATCATTTTCTGAGGCGCATCTTTACAAAAATACATGCATCATGTTAGTATTTGGATATCATTTTAGTCGACAAATATAAGATTGGCTCTTTGTAATATACTTTATGGCAGGTCTGCAGATGTAAATATAATAAAAAACTTGGTGCTGAGTTGAGACTCTTGCTAGTGACTTCCACATCGAACCGACTTTGCTTGTTGGCAGGAATACTGAGTAGAGTCTAGGAAGTCTGGCTGATGCAGTGGGCACCATAGGTTGAAAGAATACAAAATGTGGAAAGAATTTTTAAATGAAGTAGTAAATCAGTCCCCAAGTGACATACGTGCACCCGCACCATTGAAAACACAAAAAGTAGAAATATTAGTAAAGATTGCATGTGCCTCTACATGCACACTCACTTTGTCACAATATTATGTCCTATCATTTTCCAAATACTTGAGATTTTTTTTATTTTTTTTATTTTTTTATTTTTAGAAAAAGGCCTGTTCAACCAAAATATTCCTTGCACTTTTAAAGAAGGGGACTATTCTTCACTAAATAAGGTATTTAGATATATTTTCAGGATTTCATTATAATCTTTTAATGATTCTCTATCTCACAACAGTCTGCCACTTTTAAACAGTTAGCTTTTAGCTGAGTGCATTTCAGCAACAGTCAGAGTTGAAACGTTGCAGGAATCCCTCCACCGGTGAAAAGGAGAAGTGCAGGTTTTGAAAATCCAGAAAACAGCTAAGAACGGGCAAAAGTTCTTATCAGGTCATTTTATGACGATCTATCATCATGAGGGCTCCCATCTGAGTTTTCTGTCTCCCCTTCTGAAATGGCTTGCATGGGCGCTGTGTAGAGGCGACTGCGTGTACTGTAGCGACTGCTGTTGGCAACCGGGGGGATCCGAGAACGTCCCTGTCGAGATGCAGCTGACATGGGGAGTGTTTTGGGAGTGAAACTTTCCGAGTTGGCCCGAGGAAAAAGGCCTGGTATCTGGATCGGGTCCAAACCAGAGATTGGGGGCTCCTGAGGCATAGAAGATTGCTCATCTGCCTGTCTAATTGAACCTTCTTGAAGGGACTCCCCTGGTGTTTTAGGGGTAATGGGGCTCTTCAAAATCTCTGTCGCCGACATGCGGTAGCTAGAATCAGACCTGCTGCCTTTCTTTAGCAAAAGAAGTTTAAACTCCTCGTTGGATGTGCTGGATTTCTTAGCACTACGATAAATTGGAACAGGAGCTCTCTGTGACCCAACAGCATTGGCTAAAGTAGCAGGAAAGTTAAGAGGAGGAGCTGGAGGGACAACACCAGTGGAAACATTACTGGGGGTTACAGCTGACACAGGGCAAAGACGAGATTTCACGTTTAGGTCTCCTGAATCTTTACGGCCAAGGACCTTTCTTTTGGATCTGAATAAAGAAATTACAAAATAGTACAAAGGAACATTGTCAGTGAATAAACATGAACTTCTTCGTACACTTGAAATAGTCTAAAGTTACATTGCATTGCACGTAAAGGCAATCTAAGTGCAAACTGTACAAATACCTGTGTATCATGGCAAAAAGGTCTTCTGTTGTACGACTCTTGTTAGGGGATGTAATAATAATGTCGTCATCCACTTTGGTGTCATCCATCAGAGGGGAAAGTGAATTGTCACTTGGTGTGGAATCTGTCAAACACAACATCCCCTTGATATGTCTTCTGTTTGTCTGAGTACAGATGCTAAAACATACTGCTCTTTACTAAATACTACTCTATATTCTTTAAATTTGTGCTTAAAATGAGATTTGCTCATTGGCAGATCACCACAGTGGACTGGTTTATTCGGTGGGTAGACAATGTTTGGACTAATATGAAGTTGGATCCAATACAACGTAAGTTGAAATGGGAAAGAAAACAATTTTTAACAGAGGAGAATAGCATATCTACCTTATGAGGACACAGAAGATTTGGTTTCACCATAATGTGTGTTTGCTTCAAAACCATTACAAGCAAGATCCCCACCCAGTGCACTGTTTATGTTCTGTAATAAGCAGTATACAAACTTATTTTAGTTTGATTTAGTTTTTCAGCTTACCTTTACTGAAGTAATCCTCAGTGTCAGGAGTGGTGGAGTCATCCTTGCTCTCTTGGAGTTGGTGCGGATGGGCACTTCTGGTAGCACCTGATATCACTTCCCTCTCTTCTTCATGCACTTCTTGTCCTCCTTTCCTTGCATCGCTGATTAGATAAGGATGCGATGCCTCTGTTGTGTTACCAGGCACTTTGACAGGACTAGCCCATGGCCCTGAGTTTAAGTGGGATCCCCCAACAAATTCATAGGCTGGGGGAGGAGGGTGGTCCGATCGCATTCCTCCTCTGGAACATGCAGCCCTCTGTGGCTCTTTTACCTGCTCTTCTTCTTCCTCTTCCTCCTCCTCCTCGTCCTCGTCGTCATCCTGGGAGAACGAGCGCTCCCCCAAAACTCTAAACTCGGAACGTGCATGTGTTGAGTGGGTGAGCCCCCTGAACTCTGTGTGTGAGTGAATATGAGTGTGGAGATCCACAGGTGAGGGGTGTGGAGCACGTGGAACTGGTCTATGCAGGGGTGAACTGTCTTCAGAGATGTCTGATGAAGGGTCCATCCTTGTTCTGAAGGCAGTCATGGCCCAAAAGGTTCCTGGTCCATACCGGTCCTGCCTTAGAAGCAGACTTTCATACGATGGAGGTCCATCAGGATGGCGACCAGGTGGAGGTGGCTGTGAACGTTCAGGAGAAGAGGTGTGATCATGACATGGGGGTCTGGGAGGTGGCCTTCTGGGAGGGAGAGGCCTGGTATTAACAGGGGGAGGAGCCAGGGTGGAACCACTTGGGGGACATTTTGGCCTTGTTACAGTCTCAGTTCCATTCGCGGTGTCCTGGTACATTGTGGAAGTACTCTGCGGCTCTGAAGATTGGCTAACTGAATGAAGCTGCACTGAACGAATTGTTGATGGAGTAACTGGCAAAATGTTTGAGCCTGGATTTGTTAAAGCAGATCCTGAACTTGGTGGTGGGTTGGTATTGGTTATCTCTGGGACCATTATTTTTGGTCCAGCGGACAAAACATTTGCAACTCTGTGTTTGTTGTGGTGAAGGGTGTGCATGTGGTATCCTCGGTGGGATAAAGTGTGTCTCACATAGCCTCCATGTAGAACATTGAGATCAAGTTGAGAAGGTGGAGGTGGAAAGTCTGGATCTCTCTTATTGCAAAATGAAATGGAAGCCCCATCTCTGGGAAACTGTTGCAAGGAAGAGAGAGATGACTTCCTTTCTGGCACTTTAGGTTTTCTCTTGCCAGTTGAAGGGGACAGTGGTCCTGGGAAGAAGGCTGCTGAAGATGAGGGTAAGGTTGATGTTGGGGTTTCTGATTGGCTGGAATAACCACTTGATGGTGAGGCTAGGCCGGCCAGTTTCTCAGGTGACCCAAGTTTAAAGTCTCCAGATGGGAGAGATGGACTGCTTTCCTTGGACTCTAAGGTCTGTGCAACAGCCTGGATTTGCGTTTCTGTGGAAGAGGAAGAGCTGTCTGGTGACTTCATACAATCCATAACAGTGGTGCCTGTAGCTGTGCTTGAGTTAGACATTGATGCGTACTCACCATTATTAGACTTAAGCTCACTGTTGTGAAGCCACAGATCTGCATAGTCAGACTGCACAGCACCTTCATCCTTAAATGAGTGCGTATCTGCAGAGCTAAAGGACATGGGCTCTACTATGTCCATGGCTCCTCCCAGTCCCATGCCCCAAGTTCCTAAAGACTCTGCAACTAGACAAGATGACTGTAATGGTTCTGGAGCTCCTCCAAGTTCCAAGTCCAGTTCCAGTTTCATATCTGTGGAAGACGAGGTAAGTTCTTGCTCACTAACCATCTTTGGTTGATCCTTATCTGCTTGTGTGTCTGTTCCAACATCAACACTACTATTGGTTTCCTTTAGTGAGGATGTTCGCTTGGGTGGTGGAGGTTTGATTTTTGATTTCCTTAAAGGACGGCAAGTTCTCCCTAAAGTCATAGTGCCTGTTTTGAACTCAAGTGGAGGCCGAGGATAACCTCCATGACATAATCGTTTTGCCACAGTGTTGGACTGATGACAATCAGGCCCTAGGTCTGCATAGTTACATGTGTATTCTCTGTAGGTCTGATTATACTCCCCAAGATTCACAGAGGATGAGTAGAAACCTTCTGTATCAGATGGGTAATGAGACCCAGGTTCTTTTTCAGCATTTGTTTTCTGTTTACTGAAACATGTTTGGTCATTAAGACCTTCCATTGAACTGTATTCTTGAAGAAACTGGTGGCTTTCTCTTAGCTTTTGGGTGGGATCTGGGTCTTGATCTGGATCGGTCTGATCTTGGTCTTGGGGGTATGTCCACTCCCCTTCGCTGGCTGTACTGACCCCTGCATCATCTAGCTGGTCTGTGGCTGATGATGTAAAAGAGCTTGATCTGTGGCCTTGACTCTGGGGCCTGAGGTCAGAGTGGTAGGAAGGATCCAGGGAAAATCCTTCATCAATGGCATTGGGTGCTGTATTAAGTGATAACTCTGAATCACAGTGGGAAGAGCCTGTCAGGGGTGGAGAAGAGGGAGGGGGGATGGTTTCAGATGTTTGTGAGGGGCAGGTGGAGCTGGAGCCACTCCAGTTTCCACTTGACGACTGGTGATCCTCCTTGTGGTCCACATGACTGCCTAGAACGCCCGTAGTAGACACTGAATGAATAGGGCTGCTAAAAGTATCAGAACTGGATGAAATTTCACAGCTACCCATGTCAGCCTTGCGGGGCAAGCGAGAACGACCCCTCTCCATCCAGTTATGTTCTGGACTCCCACCTCCTCCGCCGCCCCTGTCTCTTTCACTAGACCTCTGCAGTCTTTTTAGGCTTCCAAGTTGCAGTGGCTCAGGGGCTGCCTGATCATCTGTACTCTCTTCTTCATCCTTCATCATCATCATCTTCATTCTTGGACTTGGTCCGGATGGAATGAAGTCCTCTGCTTCATAAGGTGATAAATCCTCATCTTCATCATCATCATCATAGTTGTCATCATCGTCTTCATCACTGTCAATTAGACGGCCGCCCTCTCTTGGAAGGCTACGTGAGCGTAAGCGGCCACCATGTGTAGAGGCTGTTGTGTATGTTGAGTCCGACTGGTCACCCAAGGAGGAAATGTTACCCGTAGAATGGGACAGAGAGGCAGGGATACCTTGATGGTTGCGCTGAGCTCTAATACGCCTTCTGGAGGGAGCAGCTGTACCTAAAAGGTAGAATCAGAAGAGAGAATCACAGATGTTTTTATTTTCACTGTCTGAACCAAAAGATATGAGTCGAAGATGAATGTAAACAGATAGCTCTATTCTAGCAAAGCAACGGCATTGATTTTAAAGGCTAGACCAAACAATTACCAATCAGTCTTGTCTGCTAAGAATATCTTTCCCTATTTCAAATTTTAACTTGCAGTGACATTCTCCATACTTTGTGATCTGAAACATACATGCTATAAGGAAATCATCTGTCTGGCAGCCAGAGTCACGAGTGTGATGGAGACGCCCACTAATTGAGAGGTCCTCTTGACAGAGAGATAGCTGATGTGAATTGGCGTGGATGATCACTGTACGCTCTCTTGCCACAGGTGATTCATCTGAGTCTGAAATTAAATGAAATAAAGTATATATACATTTTCTTCATGATGTGGCAACTGTGAATAAGTCATGTGAATCCTAACATCAACCTACATGTATCTGCATTAACATACCCATGTCCTGTTGTACCCGTTTGGGTATGCCAGTGATAGTCTTTCTCCTCCTCAGCTTCCTTCTTCTCTGAAGCACCGACTGGGAGTGAACTAAAGAGCATCGGGCACTGGCCTCTCTGTCAAACCCGACTCCTGCTTTGACAACAGAGAAGCCAGTAGACATTTACAAGTCTGAAGCAGAGCAGTGCAGATTCTCACTAATGATTATGTGCCCAAATGATTTACTCGTGCTGAAAACTTATATCATTAACAAAATTATATATTGCTTAAAACATCCTTGCCAAATATATTTCGAACAATGAGGACATATTTGTATCTTTCTTTCTTTCTTTCTTTCTTTCTTTCTTTCTTTCTTTCTTTCTTTCTTTCTTTCTTTCTTTTTTTCTTTCAACAAATCTTCTTGACATTAAATCTTACTCTGTTGTATTTATTGTCTGTTTATTTCCCAATAAATAATTGAATTGTGGGTTGAGCTGCAGGGTTGAGGATGTGGATTGATTATACACTGGCAATCATATAAATGTACTCTTATAGACCTCAACTCTATTCATGAGAAAAATACACCAACAAAGCTGAATATAGCAGAGATTACCTGCGGAATATGGAAGTGTGGCATGGATGGAATGGTTTGTTTTCAGTCATGACCCCAGCACCAATTAACACTTGTGGGTATAAACTTAAAAGTGCTGTCCACCCCAGACCAAGAACAACTATACATCGTCTTATTTGCAGCAAATGCTGGGTATGGGGGATTCCATCCTACAGAATTGTGTAACCAAGCTGATGACCAGCATGAGAAGGAGTTACCAGGTGGTTGTGTTCTGAAGCTTCTCTGTGTTGGAACCCAGCCACGAAGAACTGAATTACACACAGAGAACAACCTGGAAAAGTGTGATCACTAGACATGGTGAACCAGACTTTGGAGAATAGGACGTTTTTATCTCTTATTCTGTAGCTTTCAAGGACTGCATCGGGAAGACAAGTGCATGACACCCTTCACTGCTGGCAAAAAAATAGGACTTCATCTTCAAAGAAACCCTGGAACCAAAACTGAGCGGTTTGCAATTGGCTAACCGGCAGCCATATTCCAGCTGAAGATAAGTGTGAGCAAGCATATTAGAAATTATGCAAAAATAATCAAATTAATAATAGATTCCCCCCCAAAAAAGACTGTCTTTGATCCTGCCTACTACGATTGAGTAGGCAGGATCAAAGACAGTGTCCTGAGAGAAGAGGAACCACAGCTCCACACATGCTGCCTGCATTTGCTTGTCCAACCCAATGCTTGCCCCACGGTCTTTCTGATCATGCTTGCCCCAGGCCAGAAAGCGCTTCCCAGAGCTGGGAGAAGAGGAGCCATGGGCTCCCTACACGCTGCTCGTGTGCACCAGTCCCACGTTGCTACCCCAGCCTGCCGCTGCAGAGGTTCCCTCTGATCACACCCTCACGACTTCCTTTGTTCATTCTCCACTCCACTCACTGAGATTCCCCTATTCTAAAGAACGTCTAAAGTTATTAGTGACTTGCGACAACATTGGATCATTTAATCCGATTGTTGTCACTGTTCAAATGCATTTTGATATTGTATCAGTTTTCATTATTTTCTTAATTTTTACTTAGTAGTTTAGCTGAGAGTCACTAGCTCAGTGAGTTCATTGTTTGACGTACTTTAACTGGAAGGTTGAATTATTTTTGTCAAAAATATTCTTATACTTGAGAGAAATTGTCTGTGTTTATTTTATGTATGTGCAGAGCCAGCTGGTCAAGAATGTCAGTGCTGAACTTAATCCTTCATCTATTGTTATTTCAAGCCCCATCAGGCATTTATTCTTAAAACAATAACGAAGACTGGAAACTATTTGACTATTATTTGCTGATAGTCAGATGGTGGACCGGTGTAGCAATTTTTATTTTAATTATTTTATTTGGCATTTATTAATAGTTTTCATAGCCAAACCAATGCATAGCAATTGTCAACCTGACACATTACGTTATACTTCAAAATACTAATCAAGTAAACAATAACAAACAACAGAGATTGGCAGAGAAGATTTAACAATTCTTTCATGGCCTCAACCCACAAACCAAACGCTGCTGCTCAAATATGACACCATTTAAAGGGAAATAAACAGGTTTCCCAGTGGTATAAGATGTACTGCTAATACGCATCGTTAGAATAAACAAATAACTGACCAAACTCAATGTAGTTTCTGTGCTAAGTTTAGTTTTGTGGCTAAATCGTGTGTGCTTCCACCTGTGGACTTTGTATCATCTCCTATCATGGAGCAACTGCTGAAGTACTTTTGCCTATGAAAGTGAAAAACATTCATTCAAATCCTTTTAATCCCCTGTTAATTTTACCTGTGACATTAATGGGGATAATGCATGAGGAGACCGCTTGAGAATCGCCATTTGTCTTCTGATCTGATGGAGGGACGTTTTCCTTTGACCAGTTCGCCTGCTTGTCTTGGGCTGAGGGGGCACTGTGGTTTATGGCCTTGGCTGTTTGACCTCCAATGACCTCACTACTTTCACTTTTCTCTATCGAGGTAACCTGGAAGAGACATGCAAAATGTTACATGTGATTTAGCTCACTATAAACCACTGGGCTTTTTTTATGCTGGCAAGAGATAGAAGGAAAAACAAAAACACAAAGGTTTAAGCAAAACAAATTTTGGATACCTTTCTATTCCATGGAATGAAGATGCAACCTTCAATAGTTTCAAGTGAGTAAAAGCACTCAAACTATGAACACAAAATACAACAAATAAAATTAAATGAAAACACAATACCATGAGTTATCAAAAACAACAACAACAACAACAAATATTAGTAAATAAAATTGTTCAAATGAAAATCAAAATATGACAAATGAATGAAAATATTCTTTCCAAACTTAAGTAAATATTCTGTGTAGTTGCAAACTTCTCACCTTCCTTTCGATTGTTTTTATGTCCTCCTCTCTACCAGGCCTCTCTTGTAGCTTAACAAAACAGAAAAATAAAAAACAATGTTTCTTTTTTGCAAACATAAGAAAAATAAGACAATACTGTGCCATTAATGGAATCCCTTACCTTTCTCTCTGTGGTCTGGATCTCTGTTTCTTTGACAGTCCTCTCCTTCACAAGATTAAATGGAAAGAATTAAAATCATTGCTAAAAATCAAGACACCCTAAGCATCACAGATTTGAATAAACTCCATTCTTTTTTTTAAATAACAAATTAAAATGAAGCCAATTCTAATAAAGTAAAAGTCAGCTGTTCGGCATAAATCATAATTTCCAACCAATCACTCTTGTACAAGGGCAGCTCCTTTGTGACTAAGTTCAACAGCAGCAACGTTAAAACTGTGACTTGTACATATAAAATGTGCGCAAGTAGCATGTAATGTAAGTAAGTATTAGTTGAACATTGTAAAGGGTGTGAGTGTATGTCTCATCAAGTAAAGATGAGTAGTTAGTAATTGAACCCAGCTTGTTTTGCTCTGAAAGAGACCAATTCTAAAATGTAGATACACCATGCTTAAAATCTTCATTGGACTGGAGCTGTAGTGCAGTATTTGGACAGAAAGAAAAAGAAGCACTCCTCTTTTCAGGATATGCTGATATGCAAAAACACACCTTTCTGGGTTGATACTCCAGCTCTCGTTCCCTCTCTGCTCTCTCTTGCTGCATGACGAAATTAAACAAAGTTTCAGGTTATTAGATTAGATTTTATATATAAATGAATAATAAAACAATGAATTTGTGTTAAATGGAATTTTTCTCTGAAAAATACATAAAAAGCCCATGTAAAATGTGGAACAACTGAAATGTTTCGGGTAAATTTTGTCTGTAACATCAGTTAATTGACCATGCGTTTGTGTTTACTGTGTATCTTGCTTGAATTAATCCGTTGGCGGTGTTTTCCTTTCCCATATAAAGTACTTCTACCCAGTGATTATTTGTGCAGCTGTCTCTCTTTCTCACTAAATTTAGCTATTGCTCTCATTAACCCTGTAAAGTGTTTTTCTTTACCATAGAAAGTATTGATGGCTTGCTGACTCTCTGTTTACTAGGTATCTTTTATGAAACAAGTTCTATGCCCTGTCTGAAAAAGTCATACCGCTCGTGCGAGCCGACTCCTCTGTTGCCGCCGGATGCTATGCGGTGAGGGAAAGGTGGGCATGGGTGGCGCCACGGAGATGGAGATGGTCACCCTGTTTCTCTCTCGACTTGAAGAAGGCTGATGCTGTTGTTCATCTGCACATCCAAAAACATACATAAAAACTGATCATCTGTAAAAAAGGCACCAAACATATTGCTTCTTTGCGCCTATATTGCTCTCACCGCGATGCAGAGCTCTAAGACTCAGGTGGGCATTTCTGTGGAGCTCCTCCAGACACGGCGGTCTGGTGCACGGGTGAAACACGTTGTGTTGCTGGTGCCATGGAGCCTGATAGTGCGCCGACAGCTTGCTCTCTATATCCAAGTTCGACACAGCTAAAGGGAGAAGGGACAAAGACAGGAAAACATGAAATGGGAACAAAGACTTTTTCAATGATTAAAAACAGGAACTTCCATCCATCCATCAGTTATCTTCCGCTTATCCCGGATTGGGTGGTGAGGGCAGCAGCCTGAATAGGAAGGCCCAGACTTTCCTCTTCCAGCCACTTGGGTCAACTCCTCTGGGGGAATCCCAAGGCGTTCCCAGGCCAGCCGAGAAATATAATCTCCCCACTGTGTCCTGGGTCTTCCTCTACATCTCCTCCCAGTGGCACGTGACTGGGACGGGTCCAGGAGGCATCCAAACCAGATGGCCAGATCACCTCAACTGGCTCCTTTCAACATGGAGACGTAGTGGCTCTACTCTGAATTCCTCCTGGATGACCGAGCTCCTCGTCCTATCTCTAAGGGAGAGCTCAGAAATCCAGTAGCGGACACTCATTTTGGCAGCTTGTGTCAGCGATCTCATTCTTTTAGACACTACCCAAACCTTGTGACCAAAAATGAGGGTAGAAACATAGATCAACCAGCAAATCGAGAGCTTCACCCTTCTACTCAACTCTGTCCCAACCACAAAAGATTGGTACAGCGCTCACATCACTGGAGATGCATTACCAATCCACCTACCGATCAAATTTTTCCTTATCTGTGAACAAGACCCTGAGATACTTAAACTCCTACACATGGGGCAACACCCTGTCCTCAACTCTGAGGAGGCACTCTATCATTTTCTGGCTCAATATGATGGCCTCAGAATTGAAGGCGCTGTTCCTCATCCCAACTCCTCATCCAACTCCTTGAGCAAAAGCTGGATTATCTGCATAGAAAAAAAAAATATTCCTATGAATGCATTTCTGCAGCAGCTTCAAAAATGGCGAGTCGTGCAACCACCCTGCCAGCAGAACAATGTAAACACCACTAGATTCCCGCAGAAAACTTCAGACCTTCACACACAACAGGCTTTGAATGCCAAGAAGCAACATTGTGACATAAAACACTTACGAGGCAGGGCAAAGCTTTAGATTTCATGAATTATGTTTTGCAGCTGTGGCACATGCATTCACTTCCCCAAATGAATAAGAGGTTGCAGACGATAACACACTGCTATTTTAAAAGCTGACTAAGTGAACGATGAAGTGACCATCATGTGATAGTTTCTGTTCTCCAAAAGAAGCTAGAATTTGTGTTTTGCAACAATCTGTTTGTTTTCAGGGTTTTTTTTTGTTTTTTTTTTAAAATATAATTGTATAGCTTCATGTACTATCATTAGCTGGTCTCTGTATAAACATTCTATAAGCCAAGAATGTTTGCTAATAATGAACATTGTTCTTCAAAGAAAGGTGCCATTTGGGACTGTACAACATAAGTAGCGTAAAAATCTGTCACGCTCCGATTCAGATGCTAATTTGTAATTTACCTTCAGTACCATGTTTAATTTCATATTGTATCAAACATTAGACAATTTGCTAAAGCTGTAATATTATACAGCAAAGCATGTTATTTTTCTGTTGTTTTTTTTGTAATTGTGCAAATAAATATTGCAAACATATTAGATGCCAGCAGGTGGCAGCTAAACCACCCACGAAAGCTGCACGTGCAGATCACCGTGTCTCTCTCTGTCCCTCATGTTTGGTTATCACCAATATATATCATTATATGAAGACAAAAGCACCCCTGCCATCTTGAATGGCAGATGTATAATAGTCTCCATGGTAGGAAGAAGAGGAAGAGGAGGAGTGTGATTATCCATTCCTCTTATCTGCTCTCAAAAGTCCTCTGGCTTTATTTATGAGTCGTTTCCCCTCTTTTAACCTGATATTCAACATGCAGTTGTGTCCTTGAAAGCCATGTTGTACATCAGTAGCCAAGCAACCTTTCATCGCTCATCAAGGCTTTTATTTGCTGCCAATTAAATCAGTGAGCTCACATCAACAGCTTCGGGTTGATTGAAACTACAAGGTTAGAGCAGTTCATTTACACAACATAAACAGTGACACAGCTGCCTGCCCTGAAGAGTGACAACTTCCAGTTCTTTATATTAAGCTATATATTGATCTATCAATCTATCAATCTGTCTGTCTGTGCATATATATATAAATATATATAAATATGTTGATGTAGACATAGATGTAGATATTTTTTCAAAGCAGCTGGTGAAATGTTTTTTCTGCCAGTCAAGTTGTTGTAATTCTTTTGTCAACAACATAAATTAACGTGAGAGCTGCTTGACAAACTGAAATTCAGTTTGCTTCATTATAAGTTTTTTTTTTTCCCCCCACATGCAGTTCACATTCACATTCCCTTGCCATCATACAAACATCAATAGAAAACTCCGCATTTAATTAATCAGAAATGTTTTACTAATTATTGGGAGATTCTTTGTCCTAAAATCTAGGGTGTGGATTGAACAGTTTCTTTAAAAACCTGCGTTTTCCTATGGCAAGGATTAAGAAGCCATTTTTAGTGGTAAAAGATACAGTACACATCTATTAATTATGATTTTTGTTAAATCTAATCCCACGGTGTTAAAAAACAGGTCATGGTAAGATTCGACAATAAATCTTTAAGAAAGCGGAGCTGGCTATTCCTAACTCTATTTGGCCTGCACTTCATTATCTGTGGCAGCATTTAATGTCCGACAAAGATACAACTGACCACAGATCTGCACTGGTTTAATTGAGTCCCTCTCCTCTGTTCTACCTATTGTATTATTACTGTGTTTCTCTAACTGTTTCCCCCATCTTTGTGTCTGCAGGTGCAGTGTCAGCAGCTTACACTGTCATCATTAAGACTGCCTCTGAGCGCCAGCGGTGGCACACAGAAAGAAGCTGGTGAATAAAATTCACCATATACAGTACACTGCAAAACTGAAAACTGAGGATTGTGGGGCCCAAGTAGTCGGTATTTCTTCATGGTTACTGCTTGTATGAAGCGGAAATATAATTTTGACGGCAGCATTTAATACAGTAGAAAGTAAATTCCCATTTTCTAAATTTATGCAAGAAAAGGTGCAGCTGGTATAATAAATGATAGTCATGTTTAGCATACTAGTGATCAATCTGAAGTTCAGCTTAGCAGAAAGACACAAACAAAACTGCTGAACTATATAGGAGAGCAGCAGGGGAATAGTGCTGTAAACCTCTAGGGAGGTAGACATATTTGTTGTATAATGTATTTTAATTACACTATTTTGAAGTGTCACAAAAATCGTGAGTAATTAAAGCTTATGGCCAAATAGGAAGTTGCAATGATACTTCTGAAACACTCGACGCCCTAACCTGTCTACTCTCTGTGATTTATTTGACTATTGCAACATTTCACATTTATCTTAAATCTTCCTAAAGTATAGCTCCTGTTATTCCAGGCTGACATTAAAAATAAAATCATGGAACGAGCCTCAGATCACAACAGGTCTGTTGATGTAGCTTCTTCAGGTTTTATGAGAAGTTAAACTGTAGTGTAAAATGAGTTGCAGCATCAAACCATGAGGAGATCCCAGCAGCGTCCCGTCCTCCATGTCGACCGCAATGAGAACACAGATGTACCATTGCTGTTTCTCCTTCTGGCACAGCTATATGATCTCCCCCTCTCTCTAGTACAGATATGAGTGAATGTAAGTCATTAGTGGAGAATGTATTAGGGTGTATCTGGGTCAGGCAGCACACTCCCTATGGCAGTAGCTGCAGAATCTTGTCATAGCAGACAGCTGTTATATAAGAAACGCTAGCTGGCTGCAAAGGAAATCCTGCCGTGTCCAGCCACGTGCACAGGCATTTTTATTGAGAATTTTTCGAAAAAAACGTTTGCCTCTACGTTTATTTTTCTTTTAACTGCAAATCCAGCTTTGGCACCGCCAAAATTATTCCAACTTTAAGATTAATTTGGCAAAAAAATTAAGTCTTCAATAACAGATTACGAGAGACATTAATGGGGACCTTTAAGTTCACTTTTCTATCTCAGAGGGTCTCTTCTGCAACTTGATGTGCGCCTCTGATTCGTCACATGCTTTAAACGCACGTGCAAATAAGCAACATGTGATATACTTTAGCGTTCATCAGATTATGGTTCCTCCATATGGGAATGGAGTACAATGTAAAAAATAAAGAAAGGGAGTTTCTATTCCAACTAGGTGTAGGCATTGTTAGTGTCTGTCACTATGGCAACTCCTTATCTTAAGATGAAAAACAAAAAACAACCATATATATATATATATATATATATATATATATATATATATATATATATATATATATATATATATATATATATATAAATCCTCTAGAAATAGTGGATGGAACTCCATGAAAACGTATGAAACAAAACCATAAATGGGATTTTTGATTGGTTTACAGGTTCATTCATTCTTTTTACAAAAGTTTTTTCATCGAAACATTTATTAACATTTCTGGTAAAACGTATGAAAAATAATTAAACAATATTGCAGCCACATAATCTCACACTGAAGAGTTATTCTTTAAATATAACCATCAATTTGAGGACATTAATGTGCTAGTCACTGGCAATTAGGACAGTTCCTATAAAATAAATGTACTTTAAGTGTTTTTGGAAGTTAATTATGTTATCTAGGAATATTATAGCAATAATCCTTGACTTCCTGTTATTCTGGGGTATTGAGATGATGTCGCCCAATGGGCCCATTTCTTTTAACCATTCTTCATGATGATAAGGTCAAAAGAACAAGACATTCAAAGAAAGGCAGATCAGAGTTGATCTTTAAAGTCATAAAACACAAAACACACAAAGCTCGACCATGTACCACCTTTAGAAACGTTCAGGAGTTGCTGATCACATTTTGTGACATAATCTTAAACTGAGCTTCCATTCACAAAACCTTAATGTTACAACAATCACACTGCATCAGCTGCATAAACAAGCTGGTGTGATAAAACTCCACATAGCACTCGTTTTCCTGACGCTCATACGTCAGAGCAACAACAAAGCAACATCTCATTCACTCTAAAGATATTTGACATTCCGGACAACAACATGAACTAAAGAGGGAATAAAACACGACAAGACAAACAGGGATGCAATAGACGGTACCTTTGGACTGTACGGGGGCACAGCCCAGACCAAGACAAGCCAACGCCATGATAAGAAGCCGTCTGCTCTGTCTTTCCCACGATTTTTTGCTTTCTACGCAGCCCCTCCTTTCTTCCTGCAGAATCCTTTTCGTCTGTTGCTCAGTAGCATCGCCTCACTTAGTCCTGCAGAGAACTTGCTGAAGCATTCCCTTGCAAGTCCAGCATCCAAACTAACAGCATTTGGAGACACATAGACCCTCCCCCCTCTTCACCCACCCACCCGATTCTGTTCCCCATTCATTGGTTCTGTCATTAACATGTTTTTTTCTTCTTCTTTTTTTTTTCTTTATGTTAACAATCCTTCTCTATGTCCACATTATGGTTTAGCGGTAAGGCAAGCCTGTGCTGTGTCACAAACTGAAATTTCAGTTTTTTTTTCCTCTAATTTGTCTCTCCAGTTCACCCCCTCATCTGCGTGCCTCAGATGGTAGGATCCTGCCTTTGCATGGCCTGTCACTGACCGTAATCTCTTTATGATGCAGTAATATGTGAAGGGAGGGGGAGATTTAGCCTCAAAGTATTAATGTATTAATCCACCACATGCTGGGAACATGTATCACATGCTCAGGCCTTCTACTGCTGCCATCAGAGAGTGAAGACCTTAGAGAGGGTTTATGCAGGAGTATAGTGATTCATTGTAATTGCCAGCTGCTGATAAACTGTAAACCAAAAAGGAAGCATAAAAATACAAATAAATAAAAAAAAACAAATAAAAAAAAAAATCACAAACACAATTACCTATAGGTATTGCTGAATGACGGCATCAAGAAAACTTTGTTTGTCTGGTGAAGGTAAAACATTCCCGTGTGGTCACAAGATACACGGCATGAGACGTAGAACACAGATAGGCAGAGAGAGTGGAAGAGCACCCTGCCTGGTAATCTGCTGTAATCTGGAGCTCTGGCAGCTCACCGACTTTGGAATAGAGCCGCCAGAGCCAGCGGCCCGCTCGAGGAGCTTTCAACCTCCCGCCATGCCCCAGAACGACACGGACCAGCAAAAGCTGCACACACGTAGGTTTGCAGGCTTTGCTGCGGTGGTCAGCAACAGCAGGCAGGAGAGAAGATCACTGTGAATTTTAAATGTGCATATGCTCCTTGCAGTTTGTCTCATTTATTTACAGCAGATTTCCCCAACATGACTGCAGGGAGCTTCTTAATAGCTTGTAGCCCCTGCGGTTGTTTGTCAGGTTGCAGTGTCTTATGTGAAACATCAATGCTGGGTCACACAGACATCTTAAGCACACATAATGTGTTATTCTTTGAAAAGACTCATAGTTGTAATTCCATTACATTACTGATAGGTTTAATGTTCAATTTTTTTTTTTAGCATTTGTTTCTTAGTTGCTTCTAATAAAAGACTGATGAAACATCTTGTGCTATCTTTTCCCTCAACACATTTCCTCAAGACTAAAATGAATAAATCATTCTTGCTCACTAATCCACAGTGGCTCTTTTTTTTTGTTTTTTTTGTTCCTCTTCCTTGGTTCCACTCTCTGCTCTAACCTGCACCGCATTCATGTTTAACACTGTGTGCTCATTCTTATTAGGCTGTGAGAGCTTCCTTTAATGTGAGTCACAGAGTACGACAGTGAAACTAAAAGGTTTATTTATAGCGTTCTCTATGTCACAGTGACTCAGAGTCAAAGAAAAATATCACCAATGCAACAGGATTATTTTTCTGAAGCTGCTTTCAAAGTTCGCTTTACCAACTCAGAGAAAAACAACCTCCTCTACTGCCCCTCGGTGGTGAAAAGTGAAAACTACAGACTCTCAGACAAAGCTGTGTCTGTGGCTTGGCAGAAATCAGTGTAATTAAGTTATTTGTAAGTGCTGGGAGAGTTTTTCGGCTTAGAAACATATACGCAGTTAAGTCTGTTTGCAAACTCAGATTCACATGAAAGCATGTAACGTGTCAATTGTTTTTTCCCAGTAAATGTGTTTCTGATATGGTCACTTGCATGAAAGTGAAAATCCAAGTAATCCTCACAGACAAACAAATCAAAGCAAGCAAGTCAGTAAATTTGGGTATGTGTGATAAAGTATAACGCCATAGGAAATAAGTACTGAACACATGAAGACAATTAGCCATAAAAAGGAATAGAAAGCCAACAAAACAGCTAAAATCTCTTAGTAGAGAAAGCAGTCCTGTGCCCAATCAGTGCCAGATCTAAATGATGGCTCATGAAATTAAAGGGAAACCCTCAAGGCTGTTCCAGCCAACTCAGAAAATTAATTGGAATAGTTTTTTAAAAGTTAACGAGCACTTGTTGAAACCTTCAGAGAGACCTGGAATTAGCTGGTAGAGTTTTGCCATGGAAAAAACAAGTAACGCACTAAACTACAGTGTTCTGCAAGCCAACTCAGTTCACAAGAAAAAGCTGATGTTCATTAAACGTTCTGGTTGACAAACCGATCCAATATTGGGAAAATAAAGAACTAGGTGCTTTGGCTGTCATTGCACACTCAAAGTTTAGAGAGGCAAGAGCACTACACGTCACCCCCCAAAATACCAACCCAACAGCGATCATTAGAGGTGGGAACGTCATGGTGCAGGACTGTCTTTAGGAAAACCGTGCTTGGAGACTATATATAACTAATTTTATTTATTTAACCTTTATTTATACAAGGTAAATCTGACTTAGACACAGGGTCTCATTGTCAAGTGACTTGTTTTCAATAGATGTACAAATAAACAACAATACGTTAAATCGACCGTAGTCAGTACCATCAAACGAAAAACACAACTGAAAATCAGACAAATTGACACTCATTGAAAATCCACTAAAAGGTGTGAAGATAAAAAAGCAAACAGAGGCGCCCCGAATCTTGGAAATCTAAAGACAGTGGCAGAAACAACTAAACAACAAAATACAACTTGCTTCTCGGTACAAGGAAAATCTTTAACTTGTCGAAAGGGCTTTTTTTTTTTTTACTACCATAAGTCCCACTAAATCCTCCAGAAAGTGTGTGTGTGGGTATGCGTGTAGGTGTGTGTGTCATCCTGTATTGCGTGCCACCTTTTGGCCAAACAAAAACCACTGTGATTAGCATAAACACTGTCAGGTAAAAAAAGATACTGAATCGTATATTTCTAAATTGAAACAAGGATTTCAAGCTCATTTCCTAGACAAAAATGTTAAGAAAAACACAACGCACCTCAACTTAACCATCTCAGCTTTAAAAAATTTGTAGTGTAAGGAAGGTTCAACTTCATTAGACTTTGAGCTTGGTTTTGTATTTTAGTTCTCCGAGCCTAAATTAGATCAGCGAATGCAACACAGCTCTGGAGGCAAGGCTAGTATCACGAGATTGGGAGTCCATGTTGTTGTTGGTCATGGCTCTCACTGCCCGGACATTGCTAAACGCTGTCTGTGCCAGAGCTAGAGGCCGGAAACCACACAGTTCTTGCGTTGAAACAGCTCAGTTGCCATTGTAACTCATTGTTGCTGGAAGAAGTAAAGTTCATGCAAGAGGCCCTTCTTTTTTTGTTGTGTATCTTCGCTACCCACACACCTCCGTCACACCGGAAACCAAAAGCACGACAGTAGTCAACCTAACATTTACTGCAGTTGCAGGTGTTCTTTTTATAGATTCCCTCCAAAAATATAATCTGAGAGCACCACTGTATAGACCGGCATTAGGTGTGTGGGAAGATGTCACCCTGGCACACACACACACACTCACTGACAGCAGTGAGTGTGTGTGTGTGTGTGTGTGTGTGTGTGTGTGTGTGTGTGCGCGCGCATGTGTGTGTGTATGTGGAGGGAAACGAAGTTAAACCAATCTCTGAGTGTGCTTGTCAAGCCTTCTTCAGCCAGCATTATTCCACCACTGTGTGTGTTAAGGTATGTGTGTTTGCAAAAGCTTTAGCCATGTTGGTGGAATGGCACAAGACAAGCCATCGCCCATGTTATTTTTAACTGCGTGTCTCCATGGAAACCGGCACATATGCTGGGAGGGGGGTGATCTCCTGCTGAGCATGTGTTATGGAGGACTCCTACCACTGGTCATAGCGTATCTGTATACGTGTGTGTCTGTGTTTGTTTTAGAGGGGATCCCATTCCTTAATTAAACCATGCACAATAATTGGTGTTTAAACTAGTTTGTAGAAGTTTTGTATTTGAGCTTGTTTATGTCTGCTGACCTATCACAAGCCCTAGGAAAAGACAGCTGGGTGTATGGAGACAGGGAGAAGAAAATCTTCTAAGTCAAAAATGTTCAAAGTTTCAAACTTTGATAATTATTGACAGTAATATTTAATACTTTAATAGCTGCGCTGTTATACACTTCGACCAGTGAGTCAAAGTGGGATCAGATTATCCCACAATCTGATCATGAACCAAACGTCCCCCATCATAAGTCTAATTTTACAGTCTCTATCTCAGTGGCATATCAACTCCAATTTTCCATTTACAAATTGCACCATAAGTCAACATCTCAGCATCAACTTTAAGGGTTTTGTGCTAAGTATCACAGTCACTATCAATCATAAGGGAATGTCCTGTGCAAGGCAAACATTTGAAACTTCTGTAAATATTCCTTACACAAGTATCTGCTGCAAAAAGCGGTTTATAAATAGTCTATAAACAGCCATATAACTTTTGAGTGGGCGTCTTACTCTGGCACTTTTCTGGCTTCCTCCACTTAAGCTGTGTAAGCGTTTTTTATTAATTGGAACATATGGATATTTAATCTCAATTTTAACAATACAGAATATGTGGGTAATATAAATAAGTCATATAAATGGAAAGAAGCACATTTTAAAATGTTCTGCAGAATGTAATAAAAGTGGTAATTTCTGAGGAGTAATAAATTAGGATTATTTATTCTCACTTAGAATGGCTGAAATCACATAATCTACAGCACATGATTAGAACATCATCACTCATAATTTTGAAGGGTGTTTGAACCATTCATCAAGTACAATATGTTTGAACAGATTTCGTTGAATCGCCTATTTATTTCAGACTTTTAGGTTTTTGTTTAGTTTTGTTATTGCGCTCTAGAACAAGTCACAATTGTTGCACAATCCAAGACTGATTCTCGTGGCTTTATTCATTTAACTTTGACTATTGGGTATTTAATTATTTTATCTCAGGGGGACTGTCCTCCTTAAGGAGAATTTTCACCACCAATTATTTTTCAAAATAATTGAAAAATATGTTGCAATTACTTATACTCAGACATTTAGCTACACCAGACCTGCATGATATTGGAAAAAACAATAAATGTCCCGATAAAATCTGAAAGAAAAATATTTTTAAAAATGTTCTTTAAAATGTGATTAAATAAATTCAATTTCTGATGTGGAATGAGGTATGATAACCACACAATTTCACACAGACATTTCACATGACGTGCAGGTTTGTCCTGTTTAAACCTCAGTCATTTGGTTTGGTACTCCTGACTGTTGAAATGAGAGTGAAAACCATGAGCTGCATAAGGCCTTCAGACAGCAGGTTGCTGCCAAGTCTGGTAAGAGATTTTTAAAGGAATTTGAAATCAACCACACCACTGCACAGAAAACAGAATACAACAACTACTACTAACATGCCCAAGAAAGCTCTTCCTAAAATCAGACTGCAAGACAGACATTAAACGAAGTCTCCAAAAACCACAAAATGACGCCACAGGATCATCTAGCTATATATGGCTGTAACTGACGTAAAAGTGTTTGCCTCTACAATCAGACTGCAGAGGCCAAACTGTCATGGGAAATACTCTAACAGGAAAAAGTTTACTGCCTAAGGCGAGAGTAAAACTTGCCACAGAACTCTATGTTCCAGGAGTTTGTAGAAATGTTCTTTGGTCAAGTGAGTATGAAATTAAAATGTGAGGACGCCAGAACAGACGACACAGTGATCTAAACCAATCAGCCTTCCAAGAAAAGACCCTCACCCTCACAACAACTGTGAAGCTTGGAGGTGGAGGTGTCATGAGCTGCAAAAGATTTGCAGGCATCAGATGGAGCTTTGGGAAAATGTGAGACCATCTGCTCAAAAAGGGAAGTTGAAGCTGAACTGGACATCTTCTCCACCAAGGACTGGAGGAAAAAAAAAAAAAAAAAGAAGAAGTTTTTTGCCAGTTCTTAATCTCATTAAGATGCTGTTGGGTGGCTTGAAATGGACTGCTCAGGTCAGAAACTTTAACATCTCACAGCTGATAGTGAGGAGTGGGAGCAACCTTCCTCCTATCAGTGTCAGAGGCTGGTAATGACTACAAGAAGCATCACATTAAAGTTTTTTCAGCAAAAGGCGACAAGACTAGCTATGTAGGGTGTCATGACTTTTTTGCTCACCCAGAAAATACATTTTTGTTGATAACTTCTGTTTAATTAGTAAAATAAAGATAATTCAGTCAAATCACTACACGTGTTTGTAAGACTTTATTGAAACGTGATCCACGTTAGTCAATAAAACTGCAATAATAGTACGTGACATCATCATTATTCACCAAAACTACCTTTATGTTTAAATAATTGCTTCATTGATTCAGTGTAAACTCATTGAATCAATGAGTTTACAGTGACTGTAGTTTTTCCTCTGTTGTTGGGTTGAGGTTTGTGTCGGATGATGACATTCTTCTATAGTTACACAAGCCATCCCGCAGAACTGAGTGAACATCTTTGTTTCTATGGAAACAACTTAAAGATTAAAGCCGTGAAGAGTGAGCCAGAGCGATTCCCATAAAGCCCTCTGCCTGGGGATGTCGGGAGAAGAAAGAGAAGAGAAGCAGACAGAGTGTGAAAGAACAAGAAGAGGAGTGTGCACGTGGGCTGTTTGCTGAGTTTGGTGTCTTTGGTCACTTTATGGTGGAAATCTGTAGTGAGGCAAATCCAGAGCTGACAGAAACACAGAGAGCTGTTCTTGTGTTGACTTGCTTCATTAGAAAGCATAAGTACATCAGAATCCTGACATGCTGTAAGTTGAACTATAACCTTTATCTTAAAAACAAAATGACAAACATGATTTTTCTTTTCTCTTGTACTTTTGTTCCAGTTGTTTTTGAGTTAGATTAGCTTAAACACTATGAGGATAACTTTGGAAATTCAGGAACCCTTTGGCAAAACTTTCTTTGCCTAAAACCAAATTGATTAATTGATTCATTCTTTCGTTCTTTTTTTTTTTCAGGGTTACTGGATCCTTTTCGCAGCTTTTAGAAGGCATAAAACACTGCAGAAATCCAGGACTGCTTGTGAGTCTGTCACAATGCTAACATCAAACCCCATGTGAGAATCAACTATGCACACACTTATTCACTACTCAGATACATTTAAAAAAAGCCTCAGTTAATGCTGCATGCATATTGTTGGAAACTTTGATCCCTCTAGAGCATATCCACACATATATGAGGAGAGCATGGAAACCCCACACAGAGAGGTCCCAGATGAAATCCACAGTTTCTTGCTTCACCTTGGAATCAATGTGTTAAATTAATAAAGAAACGGCTTTACATGCAGTTCTCCTTTAAGCAAACCAACCAAAAGTATTTGATTATGCATTGTCCTATATATATGCAGTGTCAATGTGGTTTGACATAAAACAGGAGCGAAACACACATCAATGCAGCTGTCTACTACTGTCAGGCAACTACAATTATTATATTAAAAACAAAATATGAAAGCAAAACAGTTTAATTCCCATAAAAAATTTAATTTGCAACAAACACAAAAAGTAAAGTATGTGTGCCAAAAGTCCATTAGTCTTTTGCCCTTCCTGTATATAAACTACATATAATTTAAAGAGAAAATCTATATCAAAAAGACATGCACTGTATTTTTCATCGGCTTATTTGAAGACGGAGCATAACTAGAGCTGTTTTTAATGCACAAGTGTTGCTATGACGTGTCTAAACCCTAAAACGCGGTTCTTTACCCTGAGTAAAGCAGCTTTTGTTCTCCAAAGGGTGGCGACTAAATCTGTGCGTTACACGTGTGCATATTTTAATCCCAAAAATGTCTTTAAAGTGCACAAACGGAGACACGCAAATCTTTAACTATATACCAAGGCCTCTTTGTGCCATTCTTTGTCTCTCTCGATCAATTTGCATGTATTCTCTGTTTGGATCCAATGTATGTGTTTCCCATCCATGTCCTCCACGCTTTCTTGTCTTCCCCTCTGACTCCTACCCCCCCCTCCTCCCCCTCCCCCTGGGTGATGCCAGTGCTGTTGTCAGGCTGGAGCTGAAAGCAGCCAATCGTGTGGTTCTGCGCTGAAGAGCTCTGGGGTGATGTTAGGCAGTTTCATGCTCATACGATGAGCTTTGCCAAATGTAGGTCATGCTTCTCCTCTCGCTCTCTCTCTCTCTATTACTCTCACTTTTACTCACACACATGCACAAGCACAAACCTCTTCACCCTGTCACTGATGCGCACGCACACATACACAAACCCACAGAAAGGGGGACTAGATAAAGGGGCATGTATTTTCATCACATAAGCACACAAAGCTTGCTGCAGACAGCCAAATGTGTGCTCATACAAACAGAAATAAATCTGTCCCGCTGCACACATTCCCTCAGACTCAAACAAGGTAGGTAACGCTGCTCCGTGGCGACGCGCTCACCTGTTTGGTAGCAGATGATAGATTTGTTCTTCACTGAATGGATGCTTAGTAAAAAAACGATGGGTTACTTCTACAATAAAGTAAAGAAATGATCCGATAAATAAAAAGATTAATGTTCACACAGAAAAACATCTCCGCCTGCCTTCTCTTGAACTCTTGTTGAACTGCTTTAGCCTGTGCAGCAGAATAGCCAAGGATAAACTTGGATTTCGTTTTCAAACACTGAGATTTATCGTTGCAGCATTGTATTGTTTTTTTTGTTTGTTTTTTTTACATAGAATGAGGAAATCAAATTGTTTCTTCTTCAACTCATTCTTTCGATAAGCTTTTTGTTCTCCACTTATTTAATAAAATAATATTTGTAAGCCAGCTGAATGTGAAAAAAGCACAACTTTAAATGGAAGCTTTAGTTCTCACCAGAATCATTCATTTAATACTTTCTGATGTTTTTAACAACACATTTTCCTATGCTCTCAATGCTACAGTTTCTACTTAGTCTCACACTGACATACAGTGAATTTTTTTTTTTTTTTTTTTTTTACCTTTTTGCCATCACTGTCCCCTAGTGAGTAAAGTGCTGTGAGAATTAAGGGGCATGGGAAGTATTATGTATTTTCCAGGCACATGATTCCGTTCTATGGCACAATCACCTTCAGTTGGTTTGAAAATGCTGAAACCAAGTTAAAAGAAATTTGACTTTGCATGACAGTCTTATCTAACACTTTGAAATTGTCATCTGTCTATTTAGGAGCATCCTTCCCTTTCCGACTCTCTGGGTATGTTCTCGATGAGGGAGTGAGGTTATGACTTGATATGAAACTCAAAAAAAGTTGATTTTGTGAAACACTGGTGCTTTAAATTATGTTTGTACACCATATGACATTGAGGTTGGCTGTGGCTTTAGTGCATATGAGCAGTAAAACTTGTATAACAGAGCTCTGGCATGTATTTATGGCGAGATCAAATGTTGTATGCTACCGTGTTAATAAGCAGGAACCACTGGTTTGTTTGGCAATATCGACTTAAAAAAGCTGAAGTCGCAGCATTTGTGTTTGAATTCTACAAATTATGATTAAAGTGAAATTGTACTGTGAAACTATTGGCCTGGTTTAGTCCAACAGTCTCTCAGAGTTTTGTGTACATATCAAGGGACACAAGGTAAATTTGGTTAAACCTTTAATAAAGTGCATGGGGAGAATCAAAGTGTTTGATAAATGACCAATTTTAAATTCCAAATAAATTAGGAACAAAATAAATTGAAAAAAAAACTCAAACAGTTTATGATATATTTATTACTGTAAGTCACATCCCGTATTATTAGCTTGTGCTAATGACTCCAAATCAGATTTATTTACAAGATGCAAACTACTGGTGTGATGACATTTCACTCCCTTTAATGACTCTTGTAGCGAGCTTTTAGGTCTCTTTAAAACTGATTTCACGTTACAACATGAACTGTTATGAAGCTTTCACAAAACACACACACACACACACACACACACACACACACACACACTCAGAATGAGCTCCTCCTCGGAGAGAGCATCATTTCTACGTCCCTGGGTTGCCACAGCTAAGGTTGACCTATTTTTGCCCAGACCTCTCCCTCTCTCTCCTGTTCAGTCTGTCTCTCTGCTTCACTTGCTGCAGCCCCATAATTCACCCTGCTTAATAATTCACTACAGCTTTATAAGCCTCTGTTCACTAAACAAAAGACTTTAGGAAACAACAACATTTTTATGAGACACGTTTAGTCAAGCAGCAACAATGGAACAATGTGAAACAATAACAAAACACACTCTAAGAAAATATGCATTAGAGACAGCAAGAGCACAATAACATTAGGTATCATTTTACTATTACCACAAAACCTTTACCTCTTTTCAGAGGGTGGCAAAAATTACACACAGCATTGGAATTAACAATTTTCCATTTGTAGGTTGTTGTTTTACAACTACAGATAATTTTGCAAGTCTGTTCACAGAGTAGCACGGCCCAGCGTGATTGGATGCTGGTTTGGCCAAGAACCAATAGGGGCAGCAGGAGCAAGAAAGCAGGCATACATATACACACACATACGCACGCACACACATATAGGGGTGTGCGTGCGTGTGTGTGTGTGTGTGTGTGTGTGTGTGTGTGTGTGTGTGTGTGTGGGCGTGTTCGTGTGTGTGTAAAAAGCAAAAAAACAGTTATTGAAAATAAAAAGTTAAAAAAGCAACAAAAAAATATTGATTAATTATTAATGGTTGCAATAACTACATCCCACACAAAAATGATCACTGTTTAAGTACAAAAACAATCACTGTTTAGATCGGTATATTAAAGAAGCAGTAATCAACTGTTTTCAGCTGTGAAGTTTTTTTTTTTTTTTTTTGGCTTCGGCTTATGATACTTTAGCTCAGTGTTTCTCAATTCCGGTCCTCAGGCCCCCGTGCCCTGCATGTTTTAGGTGTTTCCCTTCTGCCATATACCTGGATTGAATATTTTGGTGACTGACAGGCTTCTGCAGTACTTGATGGTCATGCAATCATTTGAATCAGCTGTTCTGCAATAGAGGCACATCTAAAACATGCAGAGAAGGGGGGCGGTGAGGACCAGGGTTGAGAAGCACTGCTTTAGCTCAACACCAGATTTATACAAACTAATCATGGTAAAATCTCATCTGTGGTCTATTGCATTGCACACACATAAACAAAGCTTGAAATAAAAATAGTTTCCACCAACCCCGTGGGAAAACTACAAAATACAACAGGAACAGGTGTAAAGTGGGAAAGACTCAACTTGTGAATTAGGAAATTCATTTAGAATAAATCTGCTACTTTCCATTCTTAAGACCTAGTTTTTATTAGTACTTATTTGGTTGAATATTATTTATTTTAAGAAACTGCTGTCACACCATACAATTTATGTTGGTATATTGAAAAGATGGATAGAAAGAGAATACTGAGAAAAATCATGACATGATGATCATGTTTGTGGTGGACGCTCCTACTACCACCACAAGGTGTTAGTATTTATTTGTTTTTCTTAATTTACATTATTCGTTACAGCTTACGTAATGCTCAAGTTAAAGTAGTTTTATTTGGACAAATGTTTTCTAATGAGTGCACACTTTAGCTAATACTTGTCTGAATTGTTTACTCACACTTGTTCTTTTGTTTTGAGGTTCTGCAAACCCAGACCAGCTGAAGGACAAAGCCTGGAGCATCATTTGTTTTTCTAAAAGACTAAAGTGGGAACTTTGCTTGTTAAAGTTTAGTTTAGTTATTTAATTGTGTCACTTTAATATTCACTTATTAATTGTGCTAAGTTAAGGTTAGTTTTATCTGTTTTATACATTGCTGTAGCTAATTTTATAATTTTTGTTCAGTTTTTATGTTGTGCTTCCCTCATGTGGCAGATTCAAGCAGCCATTTGTTCTTTGTATGAAGGTCAGTTTTGTTTGTGTTCAGTTGACCTCCGTTGAGTTGGGCCCAAATCTGTTATTTATTGTTTGACTTACTTTTTATTGAAACTGGATGCTTAACTGTTTTTTTTTTTGTTTTTTTTTAATTACTAAATTGAACTTTTTAACACATTTTGTCCAATGATCATTGTACCTTACAATGGTCATTTTCTTTTGCATTTAATTGTATTGTGGAGTTTGTGCTTAATTTTCAAGTTTTCACATGAATGATTTATTCTGCAGTTATACCCCCTGCCACACTAATAAGTGCAAGCCTTTCATTTCTATGCAATTAGAAGACATGATCCTTGAAAGATATCGTTCCTCAATCACACCATGTACGGCGTACATACTGTATGTATCACTGCTGCAGAGTCAATGTAACCTTAACATCAATTCAGTGGCCTAATAATCTCATGCTATGTTTTCTAGATGGTTCACTCACCTCAGGGTGCTTGAAATCTAAAGTTAGGGGATGGATTTTCCACTATCTGACTAAATTATGTGAAGACACTCATTGAGTATTGAAATGTAACCATTAGATGGTCAGTTGACCATTGAATGTGCGATAATATCACCAACAAAGATGCTCAGAGGCCATTGTTAGACTATTTCTGCAATTACAAGTGAAGACTCTATTATTTCCATATGGGGCAGCTCGTTGCACATTCACCTCCATTCAGTATTTTCTACGATGAGATCACCAACGTAGCAGGAGTGTGTGATGTTTCAGTCCGATCGATGTGACAGAGAGAGTGAGTCTCCTCGAAGAACCCAGGCCTTATTGCTCTTCTCTTACAAGCTGCCCCTTCATGTACATGACACACTCTGTCACTCAGTGTCAGACTCACACAAACATACACAACACTCTGCTGTGGTTGCACTTTCCTTCCCTCCTACTTTCTTATGTTATCATCTTGCCCTTCAAACTATTATTCCATCTAATATTCTATGTTCCCTCTCCTCTGCTTTTTTTTATCTGTAGTTAATAGAACCGAATTGTAATAACAATTAAAAGAAATGAAGAATTAAAAAAGTGAGTAATAATTTTCTTTCATGTATCAGTCAGCCAATAGTTCAGACCTGAACCACACTGACAACTTTGCATAGTGTTCAGGCACTTCATCATCATCATCAATGCAAGATCTTCACTTGGTGAAACTGAAGGCAACACTGGCTGAAAATAAGTTGTATGAAATTGCACAAGCTTAGCAAAACAATGCCTCAGCCAATGTGTGCTGTAGTCAAAGTTAAAGGCGGGCCAACAAAATATACACTGCTCAAAAAAATAAAGGGAACACTCAAATAACACATCTTAGATCTGAATGAATGAAATATTCTCATTGAATACTTTGTTCTGTACAAAGTTGAATGTGCTGACAACAAAATCACACAAAAATCATCAATGGAAATCAAATTTATTAACCAATGGAGGCCTGGATTTGGAGCCACACACAAAATTAAAGTGAAATGTTCCCTTTATTTTTTTGAGCAGCATATATGGCCTTTGTTTTGGGTGATGACTTTTTTTGTTTTGGCCAGGCGGTGTGTTTCATACCATATGCTGCACAACATTTTAAGTCTTCGCCTTCATCTCCAGCTCAAACTACACAATTATATTGCAGGGTTCAATAGGCCACAGTGCATGAATCATGTACGACTCTTTACGTCTCGGTGCTCAGATGCGACCTGACTGCTCGCACTATATGTGTGTCTTGTATCCAGAACTGCAAAGTAAAAGAAGAAGAAGAAAATTTGAGGAGATGCTTTCCCAAAAAGGAGAAAATGCTCAATAAAAAAAAAAAAACTGTGCAGAGAAACCTTAACTTTAACTTCTCAAAAGTTAAGGACTTACTTTTAGTGCTGTTGTTTTGTCTTTAAAAACATATTAATGTATGTTAATCTGAGAGAGATGAGTGTGTCCTAAATTTAGTATGCAAGCAGAAATGCTTGGGGAAAAAAAACCAAAAAACATTTACTTTTATTTGACTCTGAAGACATCTGAAGTTCATAAACTCCAAAATTCACAAGGGGCGACCAGAATTTCAAACAGGTTTGATTTTCGTACAACTGTACAATTCCCGATAGGGAGATTATCGTATTTCTGTATTTCTACCAGTTCCGACTTCAAACCTGCTGACGATTCTGCTTTTCCTACGAAATCACATTACTTAATGAGATAAGTGTCAGTAGTATCCAATCCATTTAGTGCGAAGTTAAGCAAGGTATTTCCACTAAATCCGTTTACAGGGCTTGAAGCCTTAGTTTTTAGTTTGTTTTGGGACCCATATTTATCCTACTGCACATGCTTCTTCCCTCTCTTTAAACAGGACTAAATTGTCCTTGTATTCCTTTTAAATTGGAAAGCAATTGAGTTTAAGAATAAGCCATTAAATCTGATGAGATTTTAATGAGTTTCTTTTGCCCCCCAGTTTGTTGTTACTACTTAAACGTGCTGTAAGTATGTAGTCTGCATGCGGGTTTGCATGCAACTTGAAACCAAGACAAGCAAAGGAGCAAAACTACAGCTTCGTACATCCATTCTTTCAGACCAGCCGAAATAAAACTGCAGATATTTTCTTAGATTTAGTGATAATTTAGTAAGCTGAAGAGCGTAAAATAAAGCAACACCACAGAGCCTGGTGAGGACCTGCAGTTGCAAATGTTGTCTTAAAAGAAAAACCCATCAAACTAATTTTACTTTCTGACAATTAGCATGAGAATGTATGTTAATAAGAGTAGTTGTTTTAAAATGTGTCTGCATTGTAATCCAGTTTATGTGAGGAAACAGAAGAAGATAGAAATGAATGCTACACTCCAACCCTAATTTTCCAAATACATTATTGTGTCCAAGTTTGATCTATAAAATTTTTTGATATTGGGTAGAGACTCCATACCTGCAAATACCTAACCTTAAATAAGTCAGATTAGAGTTTGGAACAAAAAAAACAAAAAAAAGTTTGTTTGGAGCATATCCACAAAATTTTGATTTGATCCACTTAAAAAATTGTGAACTATGAACTGTTTTTTGTCACTTTAGCAGAAAACATGGAGTGTTTCAATAATTAGCACAGAGAACATTTAAACTAGACTCCTGTGAATGTAAAACTTTAACACAGAGTAACTTTTAAACACAAGAAAGTTGGAGAAGAGCTAACTAAAAACTGCAGATGACAACTAAAATAAACAACTTAACTATACAACACCTTTTATTGCACCTAAAATACAAAAATACACCGAATTCATCATACTATCACCATCCTTGGGAGACATAAATATTTACTTTCGTTATAAGTAGTATTCAATTGGATTCACCTTATTAATGAATTGTATAAAACAAACAAACAAAAAAAAAATCATCCTTAAAGCTTACTGACCAGGTTGTGGTGTGACATAAAATATTAGCATGCTGTAAATATTAATATTTACAGTAAAACATACAAAAATCCACTGCAGACAACTGCAAAACACTAGACTTACAGAGTATTATTGGCCACAACGTGATACTAGAGAAGCACTATACTTTGTTATTATAAATTACGGTTTTATGAAGCAAGCTTGCTCTCATTACAAAAGACTTGTTTTTATGCAAAGGCTCTGCTTGTACTGTAATGAGCAGCTAAAAAGAGGAGAAAATGTATAATGCATCGTTTTCCCCTTTTATCTGGAAGATGAGAGGAGAGCCAGTTTCTGTGGGACATCCAAGTGTTGGTCACAGATTTATGCATCTGTGTTTTTGGTCTGGTGCGGTAAATAAATGTGGTGCTGTATGTGCTTTCATGTAACAAACAAAACCGACAAAAAAAAAAAAAATGTTTTGTATGGAGAGAGACCCTCAAATGTGAAAAAAAAACCTAAACTCTTCACAGTAGATAAATAAGCCTAATCAGTAAAAACAATGATTTGATTGATGCTCTGTTGATGAAATGCTCTCAGTAGTACAAGCACCAAAAAGTGCCAAATCTACATTAAAACGCATAAGCAGGGGATAATGGGCGACATGGTTGTGTGAGATCAGTGCTATCCGGGCCGCGGCAGCTCTGCAGCGATAAACGTCAGATGGCGTAGATGCGCTGGACAAAGATTGAGGTGGGGCAGTATCATCCTCAGGATCTCTGGTTCTGATCCAGGGCGAGCCATATGGCTCAGCTTCACTTTAACAGCCACGGATTAAATGCTTTGTTTGCGCGGGACTGAAGCGGCGTTTCTCAGTGGTGGTCCTGGCAGGTTTTGGACGAGTCAAACGCCACTGATTCAAATGATTGAATTAGCTCCTCGACGGGTCATCTAGTTAATCAGAAACTTGTTAATGACCCGTCAGGCTAAATCGTGTGTCCAAGAAAGGAAATATTTGAAACGTGTGATGCGCTTCTTGCTCTTCCGACCTTTTGTAAAATAAAACATATCCAACAACGAGACCAACACATGTTGTTACATACCCATCAGTTATTATGAAGAAAACCCTGGTCTGTTTATTGTCCCAGCCTATTATTTGCTTGATGATTACTACAGAAAAGTTGCTGGTACAAGCAGTCAGGATGTACCTCACCGTGACCCCAGTGACCACTGGAGGCAGGCTTCAGTCCCAGGATTAAGCAAATGGATGAATGCATTCATTTACTTTATTAAACTGAAGATTTTTAAGACCTTTTTTTCGAGGTCATGGCTTTATAAACAAGTATCTTTAGTGTATTATAAATCAAAGTTACAGATCACTACAAAATGCATGTGGTTTACATTTTAATTTGTTTCATTCAATAAATGCCTTTTGAATGCACATTTAGGAATTAACACACAATCAGCTCAATAAAAGCTAAATTCTACCAATTTTTGAAAAATCTGCCTTTTGCTAATCCTATCGCAAACAACTGCATGTGAACTGGAAGCAATATTGCAATAAAAATAAAATAAAATCACTCAGACATTGGTGTCTTGTTGACCCATTTTTTGCCACAGTTTCCCACTTTACTGCTGATGGCCTGAAGTCAAATATTAATTTGTTCTGTAGTTTTATTCTCTAATTTGTAGGCATTGATCTTACACTTTCACACAATGATCACATCATTCGGTAAGAACGATTTTGAACTGTAAACTTACATTATGTCAAATTCTTCAATAAAAATCAACTGTAAGTGTAAAAACATAGTTTTTGACTATTTGACCAGCTATTAGAAATCTAGCTATGAAGCCCCAACAGAGGAGCTTCATAGCTAGATTAAAGCTCTACAAAAGTCACTAAAGAATTGTGACTTTTGTATGTCAGGTTATTAATCTGCCGTCACATTTCATCTGTGGGGACTTTGCCTCAGTGGAGTAATCTGCTGGGTAAAGCTCAATCACACATGCAGACACAATAGAGCGGAGGAGTCCTCCTGCAAGAGACACGATTGGTTAATTGTAATTTCTTGCTACTGTAATTATTCGACTGTGCTGTGATAATTACTAGATCATAGAATGAGAGCAGGATCTGTCAGGATACTGTAATTATTTTTTTTTTTAAATGTTGTATCTAGAGTATTATTACTAGATTTTATTGGCTAAACAATTCAGTTTTGGTGCGCTACCTGCTTATTTCTGCTGTTTTCTACCATATGGAACCAGACTGAAACGTCTCAATCAGATTTGAGTGGGTGGGTCTTTGTAAAACACATAAGCTTTCCTCAGGCTGTAGCTGTGGCATGGGGTACTGTCGTCTCCCGATGAAGGTTTTTAATTGGAGGCGGGTTCAGGGTTTCTAACATTTTCATTTTACTCGTTTTAGATTACTGATGAAAATATGTTTTTGTTGCTGTCTTAACAAAAGTTTCATCACACTGCAGTGACATTACAGAAGCCTGACACGTGTAAAGGTTACTTTCATTAGCAATCTGCCAAACGTACAGTTCTTATCAGGTCTGAATCGGTGATGCAACAGGCTTGCAAACACACTAACTAAAGATCTGACCAAACAGGCGTGCCAGGAAAGGCACAAAGAAGCAAGATCTGAAGGACGGCATTGTTTTCACTCATTCTGCCACCATGTTTTTCTCACCGCCACATTTTTATTGCAGGAGAGACGACTTTACATTACACTTTAATACCTAGACAGTAGTTTCACAGTGAACTAAATTCACTGTAGACATTTTAAGGTCAGATCACAGTTTGCACATTTGAGCTGACAGCAATTGGAGGGGAGTGAATGAAAATGGATAAATCTCAAAAGTACAATGGAGAATTAAGAAAAGTAGCAAGAAAAAAAGCTAAAAAGTCCACAAAATGTGCCAAACTCACTGATAAGTTTGCCATTGCCACCACAAGGTTGACAGCAGCAGCAGGTGCAGGACAGATGCAGGAAGGAGAATTAGCTGTTCAGGAGGATTCACTGAATAGAACTGCTAGAGATGTTTGGTTATTAGTTACATTACATGTATTATTTATTTCCTGGGTTTAGTTAGTTTTTTTGTCACAGATTTATTTTCCTTCCTTCCTTGTTAGTGTAGCTCCTCCTTCCTCCCCTGTGCCATTTCTCTTTCTCGCCCTCAGCTTGTCCTCTCCTCTCCCTTCACACCTGCACCTTGTTTACCAATTAACACTGGTCCATTGTTCCAGCATTCGAACTCCCATTGTTTAACCACCTCCCTTTCATCCACTCCTCGGAAGGACTCATGTACTTGATCATGTTCTTGTTCCCTATTTATTCCCTATTGGTTTGTTCCTATTTATTTATTATTTTTCATTACACTTTGCTGCTTCAGCTTGTCTCATTTTGGGTCCAACCACTGCCTAACATACATCATGACAGCAAGAGCCCCTCTTAACAGTTCAAATTAAACAAAAGTAGTTTGGGATTGTCCCAGTCAAAATCAAGCCTTATGAAGATTGTTCAGGTTTGAAAACCCTCTAATGTGGCTGGCAAGCCATTCATACTTGGGAGCGGCTACGTATACGGCGTTTGGGGAAAATTGCCATCAGTGATTTTACAGGAGAGTTATGGATTCGACACGTAAGAACGAGACACAACCTTTTATAAACTCTGCAGTTTATGCAGGGGAGTCAGCTGCACGTTGTCTGAAGAAAAAACAAGACAAAAACAAACTACGAACCATGAAGAAGACTACTTCCTGTCATCTTCTCTGAAGCTTTCACCACTAGTAACATCCAGTTGTTGGTCACGACTCACTTAATGCGAAGAAAACTGGCTGAAAAACCACCTCGTCTTAGCATGACAACTTTTTGCCGAAAAGCGTGAGTTTTTCTTTTTTTTTTTTATTGGCATGGTTCCATTAAGCAAATTTATTTTTGTAATTTCAATTTGCGCAATTCCATTGCTAATGGAAACAGAGCAAGTGTCTTCAAAGAGTCGTTGTGGATGGTGATGCTCTGGTCATGTGGATCATAGAAAACTGTCATGACATGCTAACAGTTTAATATCCAGCACTGATGATATGATATTTCTCTGTAACATGCTGGATGACATGTTTCAGTGCTTCTGGGATTTGGGGTTGTATTCCAGGTATTATTTGGACATTTTGGAAGCTAATCAGTTGTAAAAGGACCTTGTTATCACAGTTACAAATTATAACAACTGCCCAAAAGTAAAACATAAGAGCAGAAATCCTTTAAGCTGCAGTGCATCCAAAACCTGAGGAAGTAATTGCCAAAGACAACGCCTCAACCAAAAAATGATGAACAAAATCTCTAAAAATAACAAATCAGAATGAGCATAGTAGAGGTGCTCAACATGCTGCCAACATGAGCAGTGCGACTCTAGAGTTTTTTTTTTTGTTTTTTGTTTTTCCCTACTCTGACTATTTCTGTCCAATATTGTAATTTGTTTGATCTCAAACATTTGGGTGTGAGAAAAAAAAAATCAACAGCTGTAAAGCTGTAGTCATTCCTGTAAGCTGAAAAGCACAACCTAACATTTATTTTCCTTTATATCCTTGAGCACACTCTACTGACCTCTCCCATCATCTTCTCTCTTTTACAGCTGTGCATGCCTGCAGCCATCACTACACTGCAACTCTGCCCTGTCATCCATAAGTGCATAAGGACTCGCATCATGGAGGACACAGTTCATGCATGGAAATTCTGTTTAGAGACACAGTCTTTATTTCTTCATGAATTTCTCAACCGGTGAGAGAAATTTTACTTCTCGGTACCAAAGTTTTTCTTTGTGATGAAAATGCTTTCTGCTGTATGTGTGATGAGGACATTTGGATACGTGTGTTTGTGATGAAGACAAAGGTCCAGGCCTTCGTAGGTTCTCAGATTCAATTAATTGTGACAGGTATGTGGCTAATTAGTGCAGCCTTGGGTCAGCTGTCCTCACCTTTCACAAGCCTGCAGTGAAATTGGATTAATTTAACTCGCCTTAATCCACGGTATAATTCACACACAAGTAAGCTTTTCAATAAGCTACACATTGTGTTTTTTTTTTTGTTTTTTTTGGGGAGGGGGTTGTATTTTAAAGAAAAGCTAATTTTCTATATCTTTTCTGGAAACTTTCTTTTTGCTAAAAACTGATTCACATTCCACATCGCACATGCACACCTCTGGGACAGGACGACGCTCCTGTTGGCTTAAAGGCTCGGTTTGCTTGTAGTCCAATTAGTTTGGCTGGTCTTTATGGCTTGCTAAGGTTCTTAAAAAAGACAATCTGTTTCGAAGGATCTCCTTAAGAGCAGATCAGTTCTTAAAACAAGCAGCAGGCAGTCCCTCCTAAGCTTTTCTCTGACTCCATCTGTTTCCATCAGTTTCCATCTTACGTTGACAGTCTCCAAAGTCCAACCACTGTCTCCTCCACTGAAAATCCTCTCCTTTGCTCTCCATAAATAATCCTAACTCCCACAGTTCAATATATCTAAAACATTACTGATGTAGCTGGCTTTAGAAACTGGCTGCTCTAGCCATTTCAGCAATTAGGGGGGCGGGGGGGAATTACATATCAGCCAAACTATGGCAGAATAAACTAAGCCATCATAAACTGTGCATATTCTACTTTCAATAAAAATGACAGTTTAGGAAAATTGTGATAGCTCATTGATTATGTAGCTCTTCCACAAGTTCCATTTGCACAACACTTTTTATGTCTCCCTAATATGAGAAAGAAAATACAGCAAACACTAAGAAGGGCAATATGCTGCATTCAATTTACTTCGCAAGTGAGAACTCAGAATGACCCGTTCTGGTCGACGTAGTCAAAGTTGGATTTCCTGTACGCCGACATCCAAGTAGCCGTTGTTCGTAGCACCTCTCACAATCATCTGTTTGAGTTGTACTTTCCACAAACAAACACCAGTTTTGATTTCTTCAGTTTAAAGTTGCAGAAGCTACATGTACCACTGATCTTTAGGCGCTCTCTTACATCTGGACCTTGTAAAATAAACATGTTTCCACCACAGTTATTGTTGATACAAGAAGCTGCCATATTAGATCGTAAAGCCAGTGTTAAAAAACGATCCAACTTTCTGACTACAAATGGAACGCACCATTAGGTCAGAAGAGCATTTGGAAACCTTTCTGAGGGTGGTATCACTTAAAAAAAAAAAAGAAAGAGCTCTGCAAATGACTGGATGAAGCATCTGCTGGTCTGTCCCTATCAGGGGAAAGTTTCACTCAATCAGACAATTTTAGCATGATTATGCCACTGACTGCTGTCGCAAGTAAAAGACTTTGTGTTTCTGCCATTTTTGATCCATAGGTTGATTATTTAATATGAAAATAATCAACTGACGGAGATTTTACTGGAAGAAAGTGAAACACACTGGGCCCAGATCCAGCAATGGACGTTTGTAGGAAGACAAAGTTGAAGAACTTTTAACTTATTCTCAAATATTAGCTACACAAAACTCCCTTCGCTGTCGAGCCACAAACAGACCAAGAGCTGCTGCTGCTGACTATGGGCCTTCCTTTCTGGTCTCCAGCCATCTGTCAAACATTTTGGAGGATAATGATGGGGTCTCCAGTCACAGATGACAGCAGTTCAGATGGTTCAGAGTAGCATGTCACTGGAGGATGGCACACACACACACACACACACACACACACATCGGCAAAGAGTTTATGCATGGACAAACTCTACTGGCTCCAAACACAGTCTCAGTCAAACAGAATCAAGTTTTACTTGACAACAGAACTGCAGTGCAGTACGGTTGTCACTGCTCTTTGTGCACCAATGTTAAACACGAGCCGTCTATCATCTGCTCGCATAACTTCAGAGCACATTTATTGCTACTGTCTGCAGACCATTGAAGAATGCAGCGCTGGAAACTATTACTAGAGGATGCCAACTTTATCTAGCAACAAGAATGGAAACCACTAATCTGTTTCTTTGCATTATGCACTCCAAAATCCTCAGGTGTTCTTTTTTTAAATAAAAAAAATGCAGCTTTGGTCTCTTTAAGTAAGTAAAAGCAAACTATTTAATAAATGAAGTGAATTCAAAGAGATATTGCTGTGTTCAAATTTAATATTTTTTGTCAAAAATTGTATGTCTGAAGAATAGATGTATTTTGAAATGAGCATAAAAGAAAATCTGAAATAAGAATTCACTGAGATTTATTTTGACTTACGTCATTTCTTTTCCTCTGTGCTGCATGAGTGAAATTAAACTTTGTAGATGTTCATATTTTAAGAAAGAAACTTGGGAGTCTTGGCATGACAGACAAATAATTTCCCAGAAAGCCATTGTATCAAGTTCTGTCTGCCCTGATTTACTGTTGGTTGGCTGCAGCAATGACACAAATACGGACACCTACATTAAAATGATAACATGAGAGAAGCAAAGATTCCTTCAAGGCAACAGCAGCTTGTTGTCTATTTTCAGTGTATTTCCATGTGTGGATATGTTTATGTTTGTATGATGGGAACGCGATATAAACGTGCGAGTCCTGCAGTATGCAAAGCGGTGGGATCGTTTTACCCAAAATTAGCACAGAGGTAATTGGAGCATGGGAGCAGACAATGTGCAGTTATGATTTTACTCACCATGACATAAGAGACTCTGCGGACATCAATAAAGTGCTTAGTGTGTGAGTCTAGCAAAACTACAGCTGGTTTGCCCTGTGCAAACAGTAACAACAACAGGCAAAGCTGTCACAGCCTTTACTTTCACTCGCTCACATGTTGTGCCCAAATCTGTCATTGACAACATGGGAGGAAGATATGTGCTGACCGTATGTTTTTATGTGCTCTTCATATGTGATGTTTCATTCCTTTCTTTGGAATAAAACCAGAGTATACACATTTGTTGAGTTTTCTTCTTTTTGGTAAATACCAGGTGCCATCTGATTCCTTTTTATTGTGAACGTCTGGTATGTAATTGAACTTGAGCTGACAAACAAACATTGACAGAAAAATACAAAAATGTCCTGTTTTCTGTATTTTCTTAATCTGAAATGCAGTGAAAAAAAGAAAACATTGTTCAAGACTTTGTTTTTATTGTGACATTACGTTATCTCTATAAGTTAGTGACTGAAATGTTCTTTAAAATGTTTCTCTTTCTATACAAATCTGTACCAAACACATATTCTTACCTGAAAATGAGCCATCTTCACTTGTGTGTGCACATGCATGTCAAAAACATTTAATGAAAGGTTGCTTTGTGCCAGTGAAAGCAGCTTACCAAACGCACACAAACATCATTGTTTTTATTTGATAACACTGGCAGACTGCTTAGAACTGCCTCTTTTACATGCTTATTTAGTGAGTTGGTTCAAACTGGAGAAAAACCGAGAACATTTTTTAATTATCCACAACTGAACACAACAATATTTGTTGTAATCTTAAAGAATTTAAACGGAAAAAGTTTTTGTCGGATTTAATTTTATGTGTTTCTGGTATGACTGTAAATGTGACGACGCACAATCAACAACCGCAAATAACAGCGACGAACGACAAAGCCGCTTCTCTTGGCCCGCTGGGGGTTCATTATTTACTCAA
>NW_015113104.1:111773-112307 GCF_001443285.1 Poecilia latipinna | reverse complement strand
CGAAAAACCCCCTTCCTTTGGCCCGCGGGGGGTTTATTTTTTCCTAAAAAAAAAAAAAAAAAAAAAAATCTGATGGGACTCTAGAAAAGAGTGTTGTTGCATGCAGGCTGTGCCAAAAAGAGTTAGCCTATCGCTGAAGCTATTGAAGCCTAAAATACCGTCTCAATGCAAGACAAACTGCAGCAGCACAGACTCTGCTAATCTCAGCCTCCACTGTTCACATTCCTAAAGAAGCTACATGAGTGATCATGAATGAAATACCTGAAAGATTTGCACCAGTCTGATGGTTAAATAAGCTAAATAACATATTTAAAATAAGTAATATATTTGTTGTTGAGCTCATATGTCTATTTATTCAATAATTAAGCGGCAAAGACTGTATATCAACAAAAATGTTGCTTATTTTGTTGACATACAGTTTGCAATTTAAATGCGACTAATCACATTAAATTAATTACAAACCCTACAATTATATATATATATATATATATATATATATATATATATATATATATATATATATATATATATATA
>NW_015113104.1:102520-108407 GCF_001443285.1 Poecilia latipinna | reverse complement strand
AATATGTGAATTAACACAAAAAAAAATATATACACTCCAAAAATATATATATATATATATATATATATATATATATATATATATATATATATATATATACATATATATATACTGAGTCTTTCTTATCCTTTTGGTTCTGGAAACAAAAATCTCCTCTCCTCTCCAGCTTGTGTCTGGGTGGAAATCAAAGGGCATTAAACATTGAATATGCTGTCAAGAAGCAGAAGTCTCTCCATGCTGCTGATGATGGGGAAAGTAGGGCAGTGAGGAAAGAGGTATAGATGGAGGAGAGAAAGCACAGGAGGAGGAGAAGGAGATGCAGAATGGACACAGATAGGCAAAGATATATATAAAAAAAGAAAATAGAGTGGTATAGTGCAAACTGAGGCAGATACACTGAGATGTAAAAGCTCATTAATTATCACTGTAGCGCTAGATTGTGTTGTGTGTGTGAGAGAGTAAAAATGTGTACGTGTCGCAGTTACTCAAACCAAACTTAGCGAATATGTTTGTAGGTTGTTATATTTATGAGGAACACATCACGGAGATAAATCCACAATTACTTCCAAACTACCGAGAATCACACTCTTAATTCTTTGCATATCTGCTAATATTCACCAGAGATGTTTTATCTTCGTGGACTAATGCTATTTTTCATCTAAGCGATGGCATGCAAAAATGTATGACCACAGAAAGAGACTGAGTCAGCTGAAAGGTTTAAGTGGGTCTCCATCTCTGTCCTGTTACTATGCAGACTTGCGAGACGGAGCAGTCTCCTGCGCTGCCACTGGCCATCCTCTCACAGATCACATTCAAAGTCAAATTTGCTTAAATGGCGTGCTGGGAAGAATCCAGTGTTGTCGGAGCAGTATAACATATTTGCTAAAGACAAATATGTCCACATCAAAAGTCCTCTTCCACCTTGTATGATAGGGGTTCTGTGTGTCCAGAGCCTGGAAAGTGTATGCAGTGGATTTGCACTGATTTAGCCCCTGAAATCATACAATTACCTCAGATTTCTGTATTCCATGTCTGACTATTGAACGTGAGCAACCTAGTGGACTTTATTACCTTGAATGCCATTAAAACTACAAAATATATTTATATTGCTAAGTATAAAAATGTAGCTTTTTTTTGTATTTGAAGCACCTTGTCTATCAAATGTTACACACCCTCTTTGATTAATAAAATTGGAATTCATGCATGTTGAGTTGCTGCCACCCATTGTACGTTGCTGCTTGATGCGAGTCACACATGCAAAGAATGAGAATGGTGTTGCTGCTGTTCCCGTCTCTAACCCTGCACTGTATGAATACATAGAAGTCCAGCTATGCAATAATTTAAGAATTATGTTAGAATTGTTTTACAAAGCCTATATTTGATGATATATCAGAATACGTGTACATAATTTATTTTAAAAATCCCACAGTGGCATCTACTACACCACACACATTTGTCTGAATAAATACAAAATGAACATTGTGTACAATATGCAGATGGTCTGACGGAGCTATAAACAACAAATGCTGTGGGCTAGACATGTCTTTGGTGTAAGGGTTAGAGGGCTCTTCCAGCCTTACTTTCTAATCTTCAAACCAAATAAAACAGTTCCAACATTGCAAAATCAATTCGAACCTAATCCCCTAAGGTTTCAAAAAAGCAGAAACTAACAGTCTCTACAACGGAGCAGTCTTTATTTTTTTTACTTTCCTCAAATTTCAAGCAGCATAATTTTGTCTAGAGATGTATGTTCATTTAATATCATCTTGAACCAAAAGCATATCTATTTTTTTTTTTTTTTGCTACATCTATATGAAAACCCCTTGAACATCTTAAGAGCAGCAACAGCCTTTTCTTCTACGGTAAAGAAATAATAGAAGATTCTAGAGCCATAAAACCTATGAATACTGAAAGTATAAACCAGACACATCATAACAGGCCAAAGCAGATAGCAATTATAACGGCAACAATTGACTTTGTAGCCCTGCCTCTCTTAAAAAACAGAGTGTGAATACCATATTTGGTTGATGAGCTGTAATTTGGATCTATAATATCTGATGTATTGTACTTGCACGTGGAATTGAATGGAAATGTCATTTTTAGGAAGCATAGCTCCTTACTGGCAACAGAAAAAGCAATACTTGTGCTACAAATCTCAACAATATTCTGTTGAGTGGAAGTAGACAGGCGAGGAGTGCAGATTTCTTTTCAGCAACTAAAACAGTTTCTCTGTTGGAAACTCTTAATCCTAGGATTATCAAACTACAGAATCCTTGGAGTTAAAGTAGAGACTCTGAACTAACCTGACAGAGGAGGACATAATATTTTGGTTTATGCAATGGTAATGAGAAATAGCTTGAGCAGGGAGTAAACAGCCAGACCACCAACTGAACTGGAGCTGTTGTTTTTGAGCATAAAGTTAATCAGGTAAGAAATGTCTTTCTTTTAAAGTAGCTTGATATCATGGTGCTATTATGCTATATTATGGGGATACATTTGATTTGTAGGAACTTACTGAAAAGTGGCTGCAATTAGGGTAGCAATGCTCGTTACAACTAGAGAAAAATGAATGCTACCACCTGAATGCTGTATGAGACAGGTAAAAAAACTATATAAAGCTTTTAAATCCCTCCACAGAGTGCCTGAATGTTAGGTGTTAAACTATTGCTCTCATAAAGCATTGTCCTTGACTTCCTCCTACTCATGGGATACTTTTCCAAAACTCTCATTTGTGTTCTCAGCTTTTCTCTTTTTCCTTTCTAATGCTTTACGTATTGTTTTTTTTATTATTCTGAAGTGAGGAATTAATATATCTAAAGTGAGCTACAAGCCTCAAAGTAAAAGTTAGAAAAATTATAACGTGTGCCCTTTAAGGCCTAAGCTCTAGTTCTTATGTGTCTTCATCAACCTCAGAAGCCAAACAAAACCAAGATATGAGCATGAGAACTAAAAATGTAACTTCTATTATCACTTGTGTCTTTAAGTACACAGCTGGATGAATGACCCAGAGAATATGTAAAACATATTTGTATTGTAAAGCAAATAGTCAAAACTTGCTAATCCATTGATAAACCAATGTTAATAGAAGACAGACAACCACTAGTGCAGACTGTTTTGTTCCACACAACACATTTTTCCATGAATGTGACAGACAAACAGTTTGAGCGCCATCTGAGCACCGCCTGCTGCCTTGTGGGGGATTAATCCAAGTTAGCACCATATTGACTGCCTTGAATCTTGATACTCTCCACAATCAGGTGGGGAAACTCTGCTGCCACTGACACTGAGTTTCACTCTAATATTGAGACTTACATGGCTATGGATGCATAAAAGCGTATAAAAATCAATGCAATGCCTCGATTAAAGCAGTCTGGTAGAGTTCCAATAAGTGGAACTAAATATTTACAAACTACTTTCAATGAACTCATGCTGCTGCTACAAAAGATGATTTTTTCCCCCCCTTCAAAATGTTTTGAATACAGGGAATTTGACTAGCAACATTAATTGAAGTTGCAAACCTTACATTTAATGTTACACAGACCAACTCAGTTCAAACTCTTTGCTGTTTGGGAAACTTAAAACCATTTCTTATCTATGCTAAATCCCAAATCGATACCTTCACTATTGCAAAGTATGTAAAAAAACAAAAAAAGAAATAAAATTACCGTCACTACTGGCTTGATAAATATATTCGTCCAAGGCAAATTAGAATAACCCTAACATGTCTATTTTCTAAATAGAACTTCCTGTTCTTAATTTGCGAAAGTTTTGTTTAACTTAAAAGATGGGCGGATATTTGGTGATTCTCATTCTAATAGTCCAATAAATTACAAATAAAAAGACATATAAAACTCCTTGTTAAAAAATGATTTGTGGGAAATCATATGAACATTTGTGCACTAACTTGACTTATATTTATGCTTACACAATATAGCACAAATGTCGTCACAGTGTCACTGTACACAAAAATGTACACAACATGATGAACTGCTTGAACGCCAATAAATGTTTGCTTATTATTAAAATACTATGATTCAGGCTCTGTATCCCTGTCATAGATTTGGTGAAACTAGTAAATACAGAATAAAAAAGTTTCAGAAGGTAAAGTTGTCCAAGTAATTCAGAAATTACAACTAAGTTGTTTTGTTGCCAAAACAGCAGTAATTATTATTTTTTTTTTTAAATAGACCACATTGTATACAGGGATTTTTTTTTCTTTCCTAGCAGCTGAATAAACTACTCGTTTTTTTTTTTCTATATGAACCCAAAGCATTTATGTTCTCTTATTTTTTTGATTATTGCAAATCACATAATTTGTATCCCATTCAACTGTCAAATTGTCTCATATTGCATTTGCAGCTGTAATTGCTCTACTGTTAACAAAAAAATAACTGATTGTGCTAGCTGGAATGGGAGAAAGACTGTACGCCTGGTCTGGACTGTGGCTGTATCAGCTTTCACTGCCATTATGTGTTCAACCTTTCCCACTGTCACCACATGCTTTCTCATGATGAGGGATTACTGCAAATTTAGGCACAACTGAACTGATTATATGACTGGATTTTTCTTTTGAATGATCTGGATTCATTTGAGATTAATTTTGAATTGAACCTGTCTTTCTTCAGGTTGATTTTTTTTTATTTTATAAAATTGTTATCAGCAGGAATAGCATAGAATTGAGACGTTTGTGGAAAGCGGCTGCTTCGTGATAACTGCACTATGTGGCTCAACTAACTGAACAATCTACTCCACAAATCAATATTATAGGACTTTCTAAAATCAACAAGTGTTGTAGACGGACATTCATTTGAGTTGCTGATAAGGGAGAAGATCGCTGTGCTGTAGAGAGATCTTAAAAGTATTGCAGGAAAAATATATAAAGTCAAGCAGTTTATTTGCAAGTGAGCGCGAGTTGCCTTCACCACCACAGCCTCATCCATCCAGATCTAAAGCAAAGTCTCAACGGAGCAAACACTGATGAAGACATGGCTGCCTCGCTGCCACATATGCCCCTGTGTGACGGCTTTACATCTGAAAGGGGGGCTTTCTCATAATAAGTCTACAGTCGCTTTTGGCCCACAGTGCTCAGTTTTGCCCCAGATTATGATGTGCTACAGCAGCAGGAAGGAAACTGGTGCACAGGATTGGACACTGATCGTCTAAAATCTACACGAGGACGACTGGAGGGACTGCAGAGAACATAAATAATATGTAGCTGGCGTACAGAACGCGCTGTTACAATGCATTGCAATGAGTCTCTCACCGCTGCCAATCCCGCTTTTTTTTCTTCTTCTTTTTTTTATGTGATCGGTCCACGGCAGCAAATATCTACTGCTGTTAGGCTATTTGTGGCGATCTGGTAGTGATGAGTTATGTATACCCAGCAACATGCATTTGGGTTCGTTACCGATGGCGTGTCGGTGCCGCTGCATGTGGGAAGGGTGGGTTTGGCGCACGGGGAGACGCCTGTGAAAATCTCTTTTCTCGCTCACACACAACCACATACCGTAGACAAAACACACGCACGGACGCGCGTACGGACACACACACACACACACGCACACACACACACACACACACACACAAACACACACGAGTCTGAACCGCCAAATAAATGAGCAGTCAACCCATCCTGCGCAGTGAAAATGCTTATCTATGTTACTTTATGGTGAGATGTGAACAGCAGCCGTGTGACACATTTTAATTTTTGGGGAGGAGGTGGGGTGGAATGCGTGGCCGCGTATACGTGCGTGCAGCTGGGTAAAAGAAAATGTATATATATATATATATATATATATATATATATATATATATATATATATATATATATATATATATATATATATATGTGGGCGCGCTACGTGGCGTAGAGGGGCGCATGAGAAGT
>NW_015113104.1:89292-99033 GCF_001443285.1 Poecilia latipinna | reverse complement strand
ATATATATATATATATATATATATATATATATATATATATATATATATATATATATATATATGTGGGCGCCCTTCGTGGCATGAAGGGACGCATGTGATGTGAATGAATAAAATCATGACATAAAGAAGATTTCAAATTTTGTGTTGTTCTTTTATGGATGGAGGACGCGGCTACAGACTTCTTGTGGTGGTCTACTTACGCACTGCCTCCTTTTTGGGGTCCAGGGCATTGGCAGTCTGCTGGATCTGGCCTATTTTGTTCTGAAGGACCCAGACACGCTGGTTGGTGCTCATGATGTCGTTCTCTAGCTCCTGAAATAAGGAGCACGCATGCCGTGCCAGGTCGGACAGCTGTCGCAAGGTCCGCGAGAGAACCACATGACTGATGGCACACAGGTCCTCGAAAAGCAGACCTTCATCGTTGGGGATCTGGTGTCTGCACAGAAGCTGCGGCTCCACAATCCTTTTGGCGAATGGCATTTTGTTCGCCAAAAATAACAGAGACTGCAAACCAAGTGTAAATCCCCACTGCCTAGAAGAAAAAGGTAAAAACGGGGTAGAGACAACATCCAAATGTATAAAATCCACGAGAAGCCCGACGAGGTTCAGGCCGACGGCGCGTTATCCCCCGGGCGTCAATCCAAAGTTCCCAGGATCTCCTTGAGATCCTCCATCCTGCTGCTCGTTTCTGGGGATCACTCACACTCCCGCTCACACACATGCATACACACGCACACACATGCAGGACACAGCGCAGCCCAGGTCAGTGGTGTGAGGATGCGTGTTGAGTCTGCGATCATGGGTTGCCTCCGTGCCGCGTCAATTCAGCCAGAGCGCAAAGGAGGAGACGCTGAGGCATTTCAAAATAAGACTCACGGTCGGATGGAGAAAAGGAGGAACGTATCTGCAAAAAAAAAATTGTAAAATTGTAGAATATAAAATATCCGCATGAGTAGCATTTCTAACGTAATTATAACATGCCAAACAATTATTTTATTTCGGTCATTCTGTAAACGTGTAGCCTTTAATTCTTAGGCTCCTTTCTTCCTTTCCGACGACATTCTGGTTATTTTTCAGGTTATTGACGCAGCTTGTATCCGTGGCCTGAAGAGCGTTCAGACAGTGAAGATGAGAGTTGACTGAGGTAAAACACGGAGGTGTGGACATCTGTGGACAGGGAACGGTCACAAGGTTTCATCCCTACAAGCACTCTGTGATACAGTTACCTCTGGTCAGGACCTGCTGATTTTAAACTGGACTGTTTTATTATTAAAAAAGAAAAAAAAAACAGAAAGAAAAATAATCAGTTAGATTAATAAATTGATTGTCAAAACTGACTTAGTTTTTTTAAAAGATTTTTCTTGACGTTAGGAAGTTAGACTGGATATTAATTAATTGCATCAGAACAATACACTCACCGGCCACTTTATTAGGTATAGCTGTCAATTCTACTGACACGAACACAAACTACAAACCAGCCTATAACTAGACACAATCTAGACATGGCAAAGAGATGACTTAGATGACTTTGAGCATGGCATGGTTGATCTACTGGGATTTTCATACTCAACCTCTCTCTTTCTTTCTCCTTTGTTTCTCTCTCTCAAGTGTACAGAGTGGTCTGAGAAAGAAAACTCAAGGAGCAAAACCTTTACGATATTTTGCTGATGCTAGAGTTCAGGTGATAATCATTCGAGAGCAGATAGAAAGGCAACAGTAGCCCAAATGTCTGCTGGTTAAAACCAAAGTGAGTAATGCCATCTCTGAAGGTGCAACACAAACTTCAATCAGCTGGGCTACAGCAGCAGATGACCACACCAGACAACGCTATGAACAAAAAAACTGAAGTTATTCCTGCAGGCTGACTCAAACTGGATGACAACAGAGGGGGGGAATTGTTGGGTGGTGTTGAGCTAAAACCTATTATCACCCATTTGGTTGTGGTATGATGAACCAGGGACGCTCCTAGAAGATCCATGGCCCTCAATTACTGTAGTTTGAGACCGCTGATGGAGCGGTCTCACATAGAGCATAGCCAGCACTTGTTGGAAAATCCTGCTCGACTCCTTGGCTGCTATATCCTGAACGGTTTCTGTCTTGTGCTTTCAAAACGTCTGTAGGAACATCTAGTTTTTGTACCGTTACTGTTTTCTCACTTCTGCTCCAGTTATTGATGACCATCTTTAGGTATAAATAAGCCTGTGGAGACCATTGTATAACATCATTTTGATTCTTCTCTGCAAACTGTGACTTCACTGAACAATGCAAATACACACTGACATACAACGGTTAACACTAAATAAAACATTGGTCTAAAGTAACACAGTGGAAAAGTTTTTCTTATCAGCTGCCCTTGTTTGCTTATTTTAAATTGCAAACTTGCCAGAAAAGTTCTCATGCAGCTTGCTGTCGTTGCCGAGTTTTTTTTTTTGTTTTGTTTTTCTTTTTCTGCTGAATGGGGTTTTCCAGGATACTAAGCCTGGTCATTGTCTGATTCATTTGCACTGATTAGCCTATAGCCTCTGGGCTCAGGCTGTATATAGACATGTCTGCAGTGAACTTGCAGTTACAGCAAATTTGAGACACTGCAGACCGACAGGAACTTGTCATCTACCTAACTGTGTTCTGCCTGAAAAGCAAATGTCCAGCTACAAATCATTCAGATGTGTCTGAAAAAATGAAAAAAGTACCTGGAGGAGTCCTTAGAACCCCTACATTAGCTCAGCAATCCATCACAACTGCTTGGCATGGATATTTGCTCAGTTAAGTAAAGATGTTTGATCTATTAATGTTAAGAGACTCTTCCCTTGGGTTGCTGTGCGATTATTTTTATTACTCTTTTTTTAATAAACCACATTTATTGGAGTAGAAAAGGGTTGTGCTTTGATTTATATATGATGCTGTAAGTTTGATCTTTGGCAGAATTACATTTCATATTTTTATATACTACTGCTACTACTACTGCTGCTGCAATAATAATATTGTGTTAAAAATTTTGTTATATTATTCTCTTTTAGCTTGTCAGTATTTCAAAGCTAGTGCTTTTAGTCATGTTCAATTTATGGTGTTGTAGGGTGTAGTTTCTATATGTATAATAAATGTAAGATTATATGTGCATAAGGAGTGGGGATATTGATAAGTTTATACTTCCAGCCACTCCCTTGAAAATGTAAAACAAAAGTTTTGCCATCATGGTTTATGCTGGAAGTATATTTTTTAACACATTAAAACATTTTCTTTTGTAATGTAATTTTATTTCCTCTATGCGTCGAGTGACAACGGGTGTTTTAACTATCTGTGCTACCCATTCATCCGTCCTACCTTGTGGAAATGCGCATGCGCACATCGATGATACGTCACATACTGCTTATTCAGTAGATTTCTTGTCGATACATCCTACCTGCGAACTAGCACCGACAGAAGTACGGTAGGAAAATCTGACGAGAAGCAGCTTTGCGCATGCGTGATTCATTTCCAATGTAGAGAGAATGGGGTTCAGTTCAGGTCAATTCAAATGTATTTAATTAAGGACAGCACATTAAACAACATGTGGGGGAAAATCTGAGAAACTGTTGTTTTGTGCATAGGTTTTCTACCTATGTACAAAATTAATTTCTTGGTTGTACCTTTAAAATCAAAAGTTAAACAATGCTGTTATACAGACACTTGCCTTGAATTTATGCGACTATAAACAAGGAAAAACATAAAAATGTACATCAGAATGTATATCAGAGAAAGCTCATCCTCCATAACAATGTAAATCAGTCGTCACGTATTTGTTTTGGTTTTAGCCAATGTTTCGTCTGGGAATCGAAAACTTTAAGATCAGTCTCCATTTTTATTCCTGAAGTTGGGGTCTCTTTGTGCAGGTGAGGTTTTCTGAATCAGGTTACTGTGGGACTGACCACCTGTCTGAGCTCGGGGAAGTGGGAGGGGCTCACTGCAGCGTGGGAATTCTGGCCCTTTTTAGAGAACCGACTCTTTTGGCTCGGATCACTAAAAAGAGTCGGCTCATTCTGCTCCAAAGCGGCTCTTCAGATATTTTTATTTATTTATTTTTTCGGTCCTTAATTTAATATCCAACAGAAATATGTCGCAAAATGAATGAGAGCTCATAGTTTGAAATGAATTTATTCTACAGCTCTTCTTCTGGGTCAGCATAAAGTGAAATGTGCATTTTGAGTTTTAAAATACCATATGATTTTGTTATTTGGCTTTTGAAGGTTACATTTTCAGATTTACCTGCGGAAAATAGATGGGACAGGAGCTTTTAATTAAGAAATCTTCCCATTTTGTCTGAAACTTGTGTTTGTATTGAACCAGCAATGAGAAAACATGCTTCTGTTACATGACAGTTTACTGCTCTAAAGTAATGGGTTTTAAACGTTTTCTTCTCTGAAAAGCACACCAGCAATAAATCTCAGACTCTGAAAGGAGTGAAGAGATTATGTAAATCCACAAGGGGGCGTCCTGAACTGTCTTACATTGAAGTCTGAGCATGAAAAAGAATTTAACCCAACCATAGTTATTGTTTTAGTATAATGTAGAAACTATGTGACATTATTACACACAGAAAATGTACATTTTAGCACTATTTGTGGCTTATGATGGAATCAAAATATAATAAATAAGCTCTTTGCTTGCTTATATTCTGTATTGTTCAATGGACTGAGAGACTGCTATGATTTTGTGCCCTCCATGTATGGGAAGCACTGTGCTGCCATGACGCTGTGACATAATTCAGGATAACAGCCGACAGCTGACAGGAAGTTCATAGGGGCTGTAGCCACAATGATCTGTTGTCTTGCATGTTAATACACAATTTAATCACTATGTTGTTTTATGCAACCACTGCACATTATCAGTTCAGCTTTACTGCTATTTTAAGTTGATTTTTCTTTTTTTCAAACACATTAGAGAAAATTTAAAAGTATCTAATTATTATATAAGTTATTTATTGTCATTTGACACTCTTCACTCTCCATAAGCACTTTGGTATTAAGGTCTGAAAATATAAAAACAAATGTATAAAAACAAAGGAAACAGGGATTTTTCTCCACTAGCGACAGTAAAGACAGATTAATGTAAAGGTTTATATTTGAGACACTGAACAGACTGAGGAGTTGTGAACCAATTGTGCCGTCCCATCGGTTGCCCGTTGGCTTCACAAGTTGTTATTTCTGAGATTTGATGCCTGACATTTTTTAGTCCAAACATGCAGCTGGTTGACGACCCCAGCAGCTCTTCCAAGGGGCTCTGCAGGTTTTCTGGAGGAAACCCTGGGAGCTTTCCCAGGTGACGCTTCCTGATTGTTCTCCATTGTGACTTGAAACTTTCTTACCAATCTTTCTTAAGGAATGCTGCAGGTATTTTGCTGTTTATTTAAGTAATATTTAAAAGTGAGTTTTTGAAAAGGGATTTTATTCTTGAGTCATTAAAGGGTTTGACTTGGAACCTGCGCTTGTCCTGTTGTCGCCTTCCCATCCTCAATTTCCATTTGCATGATTTGTTTCTGCCAAAAACTGGATGAATAAAGTCAACAATCTGGTGTTTTGTAAACAAAATTGTTCTTTTAAAAAAAGTTGTAGCTGAGACCAGAAACTTCATAATTCCTTTTTATTTTGTAGTTTTTGTTTATTTATTTAGGATATTTTAAATGTCGTCCAGTTCCTGTGTTAAATGTCCATTAGAATTTAAAGTTTGAGAACGAAGAGGACTTCTTCCCTTCGATCCTCCACTCAGCTGGGTTTTTATTTTCCATCACAACAGCATAATAAATGTTGATGAAAACAATTCATCTCTGATTTCCTGTTTCTCCTTTTTATTTGTGTCTGAGCAGGGAGAGTTTCATCAGGTGTCCTGGTTCCCTTCATCCATCCAACCTGGTTCCCTTTAGTTGATTATCATACAATAACTTGCAACATTGTCAAAGCTCAATGTAACTTTCGCAGGTGGTGGAACATTGTTGCCAACAGCTGCTGAAAGTAACTAAAAAAGTTACTTTTAACGTAACGTAGTCACTTTCCAAATCAGGTAATCAGTAATTTATCTAAGTTACTTTTTCAAGTAGAAATCAGTAATCTGATTAAAGTTACTTTTTTCAAAGTAACTATGCCATCACTGGCTGTGGATGAGTATTGGTCAACTTTGTACTTTCACTTCTCTGTTGATCGGACATTCTGTAGCAGAGAAATCAAAATGTCCCTCGATAAAAGCTCGTTCATGCTGGGATTGTTAGTATTGAACTTTGGTCTCATTGCTGATTTCTTATCGATATTTATAACTTACAGTATCATTTATGTTTCATCCTGAAAATCAATTGCGGCTTGATAAGGATATTTGTGAATCGTCTTGTTTTCTTTTTCTTAATATTTTTCTCCCCGAATTGTTCAGCACAAACTGAATTAGTGAATATTTACCCATTTTCAAAATCTACTTAAACCAAACATGTTAAAACTTAGTAAGTTAAACACACAAATCTCAGTCCAAAAAACCGTTACGTAAACATTATAAAATATTTAATACCTTAACTGATAACACATTTCTTGATCTAGCATATTTAATTTAAAAAAAAAAAAGTTGTTTATACTGATAATCTTCTCCCTTATTCTGGCTCCGGTTTATAACATACACCTTTTAATTTAAAAATACACATGACATTTATTTACACTTATTTTTTTTTATTCCCAGTATTAGCAGGTTTTCTTTTTTTAATTATTTTTTTTAATTATAAATCCTGCTTTCGATCTTAATCTTACACAACAGGATTCTGTGCCAAAACATTTTGATTCATCATGCTGACAGGCTGAAAAGCTTCAACGTGACACTTTATTAAGAGCTGTCACTTCATGTTAAGCCAGCAAAGTCTTCCAGAAAGAGATATCTATTTGAATCTGATAAAGCATCAACGTACGACACAGACTTCAGCACAGTGGCGTTGAAAGTTCCCTTTAGACATCATATCTGTAAATGAAAACTGATACACCCTCTGATATGGCTCTGCTGTCCAAAGGCCAAGGCGCCTCAGATGGTTAATAAAACTGTATAAGTGTACAGTGAGCTCCCTTCTCAGAGTCATATTGTGTGCGTGGATGAAGCAGCCAAGATGTCCGCCGGGATTCTTGTAGTGCTTCTGGCCGTGTCTTCGGCTGTTTCCCTCGTGACGGCCGACGTGGAGTCCGAGGCCAGGGCGTTCCTGGAGAGGTTTGACGAGAATGCCAGTGACAAGATGTACAAGTACTCACTGGCATCGTGGGCCTACAACACCGACATCACTCAGGAGAACTCGGACAAAGTGGTACGTCCTCGCATGCTTCCACAGACTCATTTGTCACGCTGTTCCTAAACGGTATGTTTGGAAGTTGCTGATTAATATCTGTTGTTGTGCCACGCAGTCAGAACAGGGGCAAATTTGGAGCACTTTCTACACCCAGATGTCAGAAGAATCCCGCAATTATCCCATCGACCAAATAAATGACCCAGTGATTAAATTGCAGCTCATCTCTTTACAAGATAAAGGCGCTGGTGCTCTGTCTGCGGACAAAGCTGCACATGTAAGACTTTCTGCCCGAACTTTCATATTTGTGAAAATTGATATCTTTCTGATATTTATATTATGTTTTTTTTTTTTTTAATGCTTCCTGTAGCTCAGTAAGGTCATGGGCGAGATGAGTACGATCTACAGCACCGCAACGGTTTGCCTGAAAGATGACCCCCTTAACTGCCAGACTTTGGAGCCAGGTACAGTCTGTTATTTTAAAAAAACTTCCTGGTCCTGACAAAAGGCAGATAATGCAGTTATACATTAACAAAATTTCCCAGAGTCAGAAGATACTGAAAACTGTAATCCATATGTGCAATCTTTACTCCCACAGTTGATCATAACAGTTATTTAAATAATGAACCATCTTTTTTTTTCTGCTATGTTTTAAAGTGACTTAGTCTCACCTGAAATAATAGCACCCAGTTGTTTGGTATGTGACTTGAATGTTGGTATAATAAACATATCAACAGCTCATGATGAAAGGCGTTATAAACCCAATCCTGGAACAAGCTGCATCACGCCCTACTTTCTCAGCCACTGAAAACTGTTATTTTCCTCTTTGTATGAATGTTTCCTTTGTGTTTTATTTAACAAACAGTTATTTTGCATCCCTTCCTGCTTCTGTCTGCACATTATCTGATGTCTCTCGTCGTTTAAACACGTCTCTTAAAATGTCAGATTTTTTTTTTTATGAAACTAGGCCAATATAGAAAATTTCATAATTTCTTCCTTCCTCTACATAACATGCAGAACAAAATGACATTTTATTTTTTATGTAAACAAAAGAAAAGGATGTGTCTGTGTTGGTATTTTCATCCATTCATTAATGATGCAGAACCAGTGAGCACGGCACATCTTTACTTTGGATAAATATGGGACAAATTTGGCATTCTTCTTCTTCTAAAATTGTGTGTTTTGAGGGGAATTTAAATTTTGCTGGATTTCTTTTTCGGAACCATTAAAGATTTGACAAATAAATGAGTGATGGGAGCAGATTTTTTCCCCGTCTCTGATTTGTCTTTATTTCTGTGTACAGGCCTGGAGCATGTGATGTCCAACAGCCGAGACTACGAAGAGCGTCTCCACGTGTGGGAGGGCTGGAGGAGAGAGGTGGGGAAAAGGATGAGGCCTCTGTACGAAGACTATGTGGATCTGAAGAATGAAGCTGCCAAACTGAATGGTAAATAATGATCTGGGAGTAAACATGAAACAAACAAAAAAAATTATATGCAGTGTTTTTATTGTGTTGATGTTGGAAAAGCTTCAGGATTTTAACTGAAAACAATGAAACTTCTATGATGGATGAAAACTGCTGAACTCACTGTAAGTTAAAGAAGATAAAAATGAAATCAGATAAGAACAGGAAGAGCTGATAAGGTTTTGTTGTTGTATGTGATGACTTTGTGTTTGCTTCTGGACCAGCTGGTCCTCACTGAGGCCTGACGTATGACTCAAACGGCCAGCCTGAGTTTGAACTTAAACTGCTTTTCATTCACAAATCTGCAGGTTTTCAAGACTACGGAGCTTATTGGAGATACAATTATGAGACCCTCGATGAAGACGTTCCTTACAAGTATACCAGAGATCAGCTGATGGAAGATGTTCGCTCAATATACAAAGAGGCAAGCAGTGCATCAATAACAATGAGAATGAGGTCCTGCTGACAGTGTCACAACATGAAGAAACTTGAGGTTGTAATTGTCATATTTTTTTTGTAGATCATGCCTTTATACAAAGAGCTGCATGCCTATGTAAGATCCAGGCTTATGGAGGTCTACCCAGGATACATTGACTCACAGGGACCCCTGCCCGCCCACCTCCTTGGTACGTTAAAGTATTAGTTATGAACCCATAATCAAGTGTAGTCCAAGTATCCCGGCTAATTAACCTTTTATTTAGAGTCACAAAATAGACATTACGAATCCACACGACACAAACAAAATGTTAAAAATGCTATATATTTTTTACTGTGCACTAAAATACAGTATGTGTGTATGATTTTTTTTTTTAGAGTAACACTATTCACACAATTTAATTTTTTTTTATGCAACGATGTGTTCTTAAAGACGATAACATTTTCCTGTAATTTGGGACATTTAGTTCAGTGTAAAAAACCCAAAGACACCAAAACAAACAAAAAAAAATTATATATATATATATATATATATATATATATATATATATATATATATATATAT
>NW_015113104.1:76858-85982 GCF_001443285.1 Poecilia latipinna | reverse complement strand
ATATATATATATATATATATATATATATATATATATTACATTCCTTTTTTTTAATTGTTCTGTTCAAAGTCTTTTATTAACATAGAGAAGTTAATAAACTTTTGAGTCCTCCATCCAAACATGCCAGAAATGTTTAAGATATGTAATAGTTTCTAATACAGGATTAAAGCACGCTGATTAAAGTCTAAGTGTTCAATCGGCTGCATAGGGCTCCTACAACAAGCAGAACAAGGATCGTTTCAAAGTCTACTCAACTACGATGAACATCTGAGCTCTGGAAAGTCAGAAGCTCTCTAAAAAGTAAAATGTTTAGTTTTAGTAAAAAACACTTTATGCCCAAAGGTCACTGTATAATCATATGAACTGACTAATGTTCCTCAAGATTCACACATTCAGTTCTTGTTGATTATTCTCACTTTTCAGTCATTAAATATTATATTGCTTATGTTAGAAGTGTAATACGCAAACATCCAAATATGGACAATTTAAAGGGAGGGATCAGGAGAAATGTGAAGTTTGGTAGCATTATTTTAAAGGCCTTTGATTTAAATTTTGTTTTTGGGCCCTAAATCCTTCAAACTGTAATTCAGAACTGAAGTTTGTCTCCCTCTGTTGATCATGGTGTATCGGTTTGAATTTCATTAATATAATAGTGTTCTGTTGTTGAAATAACATATCAGGATCTACTTCAAATGTCTATAACCAAAAAAAAAAAAAAAAAAAAAAAAAACAATATTAGGATATTTATGTTTGCTGTTCAGGTGACATGTGGGGAAGATTCTGGACCAACCTGTATCCTCTGTCAGTCCCCTACCCTGACAAACCAGACATCGACGTCAGCAACACTATGGTGCAGCAGGTGCAGTGCCAGTAATATTTCAATAAAAATACTCCAGTCCATCTCAGCCACTCGTAAAATAAATAAATAAATGACATTCTCTTCATGTAGTGAATATCTTCTGGAATTTCAGGGCTGGGATGAAATGCGTTTCTTTAAGGAAGCAGAGAAGTTCTTTATGTCTGTGGGACTATACGAGATGTTTGACAACTTCTGGACTAACTCCATGCTGGTGAAGCCCAATGATGGACGGAACGTAGTCTGCCACCCCACCGCCTGGGACATGGGAAACAGAGAGGACTTCAGGTGGGAGGAAGTCAAAAACATCCTCATATACTCACACACATCCACACAGATTTAGGTCCCCAATGCTTTTAACAGCATTGAAAACACAAACGTAGTTGAGAAAGTGACGTTGATTAATTGCTGACTCACTTTTTCCTGCTGATAAAGACAATCAAAGTCTGGATTGCAAAATCCCAGTAAGTCACAGTGATAACATTTGCATGAGCGTAAAATATTATATTTTATCACTCTACTTGTATCTGTCTGGGTAAATATTGCTGAAGTAAATCTCACCATAAAAATGATTGTGTTTATCAGACTGAGCCCATCAGGAGCGTGTTTATTGCGCAGATTGTTTTATTGCTCCACATATAAATGCATCACCCTGCGTAACTGCTGACCTCCACACTTCTGCTGCTGCGTCTCCAGGATAAAAATGTGCACCAAGGTCAACATGGACGACTTCCTCACCGTGCACCACGAGATGGGCCACAACCAGTACCAGATGGCTTACCGCAACCTGTCCTACATCTTGAGGGACGGAGCTAACGAAGGTTTCCACGAGGCCGTCGGAGAAATCATGTCCCTCTCTGCTGCCACGCCCAAACACCTGCAGAGTCTGGGACTTCTCCCTAGTGACTTCGTTTATGACAGTGGTATGTTCTGTAAATGTTGACCCAGACACAAAATGAACAGGGTTTTTTTTTTTAACTAAAGCAAAAAAAAAGTTAATTTTCTTTTAGTAATATAAACCCCAGGAAGAAAAATCACCTCAATCTGCATTTCTTCTTTTAAAAATGTAATTTTATTGAGGCACATGTCCTTTTAGATGATAAAGATGATAAAGAATTCAAGTTGGTGGAAACCTCAGAGACAAAACTTCTTACTTTAGATATGTTTAATAAAACTTTAGGTTCCCACAAAACCTCACATTAAATGAGTGTTGCCTCTCTATTGCCTCTCTAGAGGCCTTGTTAAAAATAGCTTCAGCAACACTGAAAGTGTCAGAATAACATAACCTGTCTATATGTATGACATCATTTATGTGCCATAAAGGTTAATGAGAACATAGTGTTAAATCATTCTTATTTTAGCAGCAAATCTATGTAAATGCACACAGATGCAACCTTGACAGAAAGGTCTTTGGTTTGGTTTCTGTGTAGAGTTTGCATGATCACCCAGTTCTTCCTATGTGCAAAAGCCTTTATGTTGGCGTATTTGGCCGGTCTACATCTTCCTTATGCATGTGCATGGATGAGTGTCTGTCCTGTGACCAGGGAGTACCCCACCTCTTGCTCACTGACCTCTGTAGACAGACAGCAGCCTCTCCACAACACCAACCCAGATTAGGCGCATACGTAAATAAAAATAATGAAAATGACGGTTTCTGCCCTTCTTCCACTTTCTGCTCCGATTGTAGAAACTGAGATCAACTTCCTGCTGAAACAGGCTCTCACCATTGTGGCCACGCTGCCCTTCACCTACATGCTGGAGGAGTGGCGCTGGCAGGTGTTTGCAGGGAATATCTCCAAAGACGAATGGATGAAGCGCTGGTGGGAGATGAAGTAAGCCGAAACTATCCGGGCATCTGCCGGCTGATGCTTTCTGCCTTTTGTTTGCTTTCTGAAAATGAACCGCTCATAGTCTAAGGAAATATGTTAAACACGAGAGAAATACCTATTTCTGGTGTTGTGCAGCAGAGCACCTGCCTAGCTGCAGGTCTGTTGGTGTGCGTTAGTGCTGATTCAGCGTTGTCCTAACAGGAGGGAGCTGGTGGGAGTTGTCGAGCCTGTCCCCAGAGACGAAACTTATTGTGACCCGCCTGCTCTGTTCCACGTATCTGGAGACTACTCCTTCATCAGGTTAGCTCCAAAGCTCCGACTGAAACAAATAAATGCTTTACTTTGACTCCCTGTTTTCTTTCCATCCTCTTTGTAGGCAGAGATGTTGTTGATTTAAGCTTTTTAAAATCTTTCACCTGAAAATTACCGTGCAACTTAAAAATGGTCTAAGTTCCTACATACAAAAAATATCCTTAATCTCGTTTTGGGGAGGGAGGGCTTCATGACACACGGGAGAGAAAATGACACGTTTTCTTATTTAGGATAAAAGTGTAACGCAGACTCAGTAAGTGTGTTTGTTCTTTTTGCAGGTATTTCACAAGAACCATCTACCAGTTTCAGTTCCAGAAAGCGCTGTGTGACGCAGCTGGTCACACTGGTGACTTGTCCTCATGTGACATCACTGGTTCCAAGGAAGCAGGAACAAAGCTGAGGTATCTACTTCCTGTTGGTTGTTACCCCCTGCTTGTTGTGCCCCAAGTAAAGCATTTATGTGTTACACATGTTGCAACACACAGGAAAGCTAACATGATTAATGCTGCTTTTCTGTAGAAACATGCTGGAGCTGGGGAGGTCTGAGTCCTGGACCAGGGCTCTGGAAACAATAGCTGGAGATGTAAGAATGGATGCTGGTCCACTGTTGGACTACTTCAAGAAACTGTATGACTGGCTGAAAGAGAATAACCAGAAACACAGCAGAGCTGTTGGCTGGAAGACAACAGTGGATCCATGTGAGTAAAAACTAGATCGCCCTAGAAGTTAGTACTGTTCGCTGAAACAGAGCAAAGTTTTCAGAAAGGAAATGAAAATAACACCTGCCCATCTCCCTCCTAATGAATCACCTGCTTTTTAGCACTTACTTGCCCACTTGTGTCTTATTTACTAATTTTGTTTTAGTGCAACATCTTCTCTCCTGGTTTGTTATTGATCCCACATTCATATCTGTTCTGCAGGCTTTATGCTTGACTAAACTAACTTTTTTAACAAAGAGAGCTTCAGTCTTTGTGACAAAGAAACATTTAAGGAAGCATGAGTATAAAAATGATAGGGACAGAAGAAACACTGGACTTGAACTTGTTTTGACTGATGTAATATTTTCATAACACATTAGTGACTAGAAAGTAGTTTACCTAGAGATACTTCGTGTGACTGATTCGTAGGGAGGCAGGAACATTTTCAGCTGTCAACCAGGTCAGATGTATCATTAAACGTACATGTGTGAAAACAATCATGACTTTATAAGAAATCATGACCTTCTTTTTTTTTTTTCTTTTTTTTTTTTTTTTTACAGATTCACAATATGCCACTAAAGTGAGAATAAGTCTGAAAGCTGCTATGGGAGACGATGCTGTGAGTATTATCCTACCGAGCTGCAACAAACACAAAAAGAGTTCCTCCCTCTCTCTCTCTTTCTCTCTCTCTCTCTCTCTCTCTCTCTTTATATATATGGTACATAAATGGTAATCTAGTGCAAATATCTGTTTTAGTATTCCTGGAACGCCAATGAGATGTACCTCTTCAAGGCCAGCATTGCCTACGCCCTGAGGCAGTACTACAGCCAAAAGGACCAGAACCTTCCTTTCACGTCAGTATCCCGCTCCGTCCTGCGGCTGTTTATGGAAGATAATTAACGCACCTTTTAAAGCGAGGAGTCTCTGCTTTCCGTCGCTTACTCTGAGTGCTTTTTCCGTTCTTCCACTACTAGAGCAGAGAACATTCTCACTTATGAAGAAACGCCCAGGATCTCCTTCTACATGGTGGCCACCCACCCAGGAAACCCCTCTACATACATTCACAAGTCTGACATGGAGGCAGCTGTCAGGTTAGCCACAGACAGATGTACTTTCTTACAGTTACGTAACAGAGTGGAAACACCACCAATCTGGTTTACGCAGGGCTGAAACCAGGTATCGGTCTAACTTTCTTCCTGATATCTTGGCTGATTTCTTTCCTCTTTTCCATAATACCTCACAAGGAAGCAGCATGTATCCATTTACCTTGAATTTTGTAAATTAGCCTATCAGAGTAGACCTAACCAGCTGGACCTTTCCATGTTCTTTAGAGGTATATTAATCTTGATGCTGCATGGAAGTGTCAAATTTTGAAGAAAGCACTAAAAATGCTGAGTAAAATAAAGTTAAGTGTATTTTTATACATTGTAGCCAAATATCTGTTTGCCTACAATTGTAAAACATCGTTTTGCAGGGACATTATGTAACATGCACATTTATCCATCAACCCAAGGTTATATCGGGGTCGAATCAACGAAGCCTTCCAATTGGACGACCACACACTCGAGTTCGTAGGTATCGTACCGACGCTGGCCCCGCCTGTAAAGCAGCCAGTGCAGGTGTGGCTGGTGCTGTTCGGTGTCGTCATGGGACTCACGGTGTTGCTGGGCGCCTACCTCGTCATATCTGGTGTCAAGGAGCGCAAGAAGTGAGTGCTGTTTTCAGCAAACCTCCATTTACGGCAGCCCGTTACTTTTATAGAGGTGAAACATTCTCTGCTTCTTCCGCTTGCAGGAAATCGTCAAAGCCGCCTGAGGAGAATCCTTACAGCATAGATGTCGATGGGATCAGTAACGCTGCCTATGAGGACAATAAGGACGAACAAACTGGACTTTAAGGAGCCAAGGAAGTGAGAAAAGTTGTAGCTCAGGGCGTCTGGTCTCACAGTCAGTTCTGTGTGACTTTTCACAAACATGAAATGTGAATACATGTGAAGATTTCAGTATTGTAAAAATGCTCAGTGGAAAAATGACCGCAAAAACAAGACAGCAGGCTTAACCTCCAAAGACTTTAATATTTATTGACTTTCAATAATGACAATTATTCAGTAATGATGTTGCATGATGTATTCTTAATTTTTTTTTAGTTTTTAAAGCAATTTCTGGTCCAGTGACATTTATATATATTAACATAATGAAGGAGTAAATATTGTTCTAAAATACTGTGAAGCTGTAAACATGATAGGAGTTTGTTAGGAAAATGTAATTTAGAGGTTTTTGTTTTTCTGCCAGTTTCCATTCAAAATTCACCTCATTCACTTCTATTGCCAACTTTGATTTCAACACGTCTTCTTTTCATGTAATTTTTCTAATTTAAAGAGTGTAACATTCTGCCTTCATTCTTGATCTAAATTACTGGTAGATGCAGAATATTCACAATTTGTTTCAGCATGTCATTTCAGTTTTTTTATTTTTTTTTATTTTGGAGTGCAAGAAATTGGATTTAATTTAAATACATTTGTTAGCTATACTAGTAAAACAACGTTTTATCCAATATTTTTTGCTGCTAAAATGAATTGAAATGGGGGAAAGTGCAACAAATGCTGCAATTTATCAAAAATGCAACAATGGTTGTCAACTCTGCTCTGATTGGTCAGACTAAATAAATCCTTCTCTGACCAAGTGTGCAGTTTTGTGTGTGTGTGTGTGTGTGTGTGTGTAAATTAACATACTTCTATGAAAAGGCCATTCTGAAAAATATTATTTATAAGCTCAGTTTTTATGTCTCAGCTGGGAAAGATGCTAGAGTCGTGACATAATAAAAAAACAGGTCTTAAAGAAGCATAACATTGGATTTCATAAGGGCATTTAAGATGACATGAAATTATCTCAAATAAAGCATCACACAAGGATGGACTGGCATATGATCAAAGGGGAAAACCACTCATTTATCATAAACAATGTTGTTTGAAAGTCACTTTTTTTCAGAACAATTTGAAATATTAATCATCGAAAACAGCAAAAAATCTTAAGCTTAGCGATAGTAAAACAACTGTATGACACGTGTCCACCAAAGTCAGAGCTTCACACAGAGACCTTAGTATTTGTCACATAACTAGATGGGCTAAACAAAAACAGCTTCTGTCAGGACTCAACTTATTTACAATGTGGCGGCCAAAAAGTGAGTAAGTATAAGCGTGTAGAGATCAACCCCCGTCTCACTTCTGAATGATAAAGAGGAATGACGAGTCTCCCATTTCTCCATCTGTCTCGGCCATTTCCACCAAATCAGTGTTGGCTATATGGATGAACCAACCTCTGTGGAGTGCAGATTCAAACTTTCGCTGTTTTGTGCGGTCAGCCAACATGTAGAAGACAAAGGAGAAGGTGCAGTCGTCATTCTTGGAGATCTGCCTCAGTCTCTGCTTTTCACACGTCTACGGGCACAAAACGAAAAACTACTATCAGTTTATTGAATTCAAGTTAGAAATAGAGTTATTTGGCTTTGATGACATATTGCATTGATTGGCTCAACAATCACATTCTTGTAACTGTTAGAAGCACAGCTACGGCGGCACAAAAAAACCTCAACTGAGGGAATAAATAATGAAGCATATTTATCTATTTGCAAATATTTAGATATATAAATATCTATATATCTTATACTTTTTTACTCAAGCAAGAGAAGATGGAATACATCCTTCTACTGAATGTTTGAATGTGTTTTATTTTTTTGCCACCAACATTTGCACAAGTCATTAGTTCAAGGATTTCTCAAATTACAACAAATTCAGTTGAGAAATTTCAAACTTTTTTTTTGTATGCAATGTCACAACAACCAAGAAATTGGACAGTCAGTAAATCTGCTGAGTTGCGTCACAGCAAGAATGTCAACAGGGTGGTTCTCAGGTGAGGTTTTTCCCATTTACTTCAGTTTCCACACACAGTTCAGAAGCATGTATGCTAGGCTAGGTTGCTGTGATCCTAAACTGACCTTATGAGTGAGTCTAATTACACCGTGGCATACTGGTGCATGCGTACAAACATAGGGAAAAATAGGGATATTGAGAAATGTCAAACTCTTTCCTTCTCTGTTAATAGCCTAACAGTGACAGGAAAGATTATTTTGATTCTGCTTCTGTAGCCTACAAAACTGTAATCTCCATTCACAGAGGAACAGGTCTCAGAAATCACTTTGTGGGATGAGATTCGTTCCTCTTGCTAGCTGCACAGAAAGTTATTATGAGTTGGTAAGCAGTTTATTCATGTCAGCATAACTTGGTACAAACCCAGTTCTAACTTCACAGTTTATGGATAGTAGTTTCTCCAATTAAGACACAATTCAAATACTTTGTGACTGCTATGGGTAAAACCCTAGATAAAAGTAGAGAAAATAGACCAAAGGCTGGTGAATGCAAGACAATTTTTGTTTTTTGTCATCGTGGATTGAATAAATAATACAAACACCACTTCCTTTTTTTCTCCCTGAAACTGGGAGGTCCATTATTAGAAGGAAACTTGTTGGCACCCTGTGAACACTGAAAAAAAAATAAAATAGAAGAAGTATGCCCTTCTGCATAAAACAATAACAGCATAAAGGAGGGATTCGTCCCAAACCCAGAACTCACCTCTGACACTGTTTTAGTTATTGTTCCCTTACCTTACTCAATACTCACTGCAATATCCACTTCTACGTTCCACCAGTTTGTTTACATAAACTTGAATGGGCAGATTTAAATTATATTTTGAAATTATAACCAACTCCATCAAAACATTGATCAGCACCAACAAAACGGAAATCCCAGTTCACATGACGACCAGAATTACAGGAAATGACACGTCATACCGATTTCATTTGCCCTAGCTTTAACCCTCTGCATGAAACAACGAGGTGGGTCATTATGGCTTATATACATACTGCTGCACCAGTATAATATGTAGTGACAACAGCGCTATCTTCATCTGTCCCTGTTAAACCATATAAATCCTTACACTGTTAAACTCTCCTTGCTAGAATGACTCTGTTAAAGTCCACACTTGTGTTTGCCACATTATTCTGTCGCTTTTCTACAGCCTGTACGCAAGTCAAAATGTTCATCTATGGGAAAAAAAATTAATAAAATACACAATACTTTGAGAATAGGTGCACATCTGTAAGATTGGACAGTTTAAATTAGTAAGCGACAACATTGTAACCTGTAGAAAGAAAAATAACTTGAAGTTCAGCTCAAAAGCCCTTCATTTAAAACGCACAGTGAAACTTTTATTTTGTCCATCCATTCATACGGCATTATCACTCCTCTCCAGCTCCAAACGAGAAGTATGTGTTGCGGAAAATGTTCAATAACATGACAGTCTATGTCAGTGGTCCCCAAACTTTTTCCTGTGAGGGCCAAATAACTTTTCCCTTCTCTGGTGGGGGGCCGGACG
>NW_015113104.1:72039-73668 GCF_001443285.1 Poecilia latipinna | reverse complement strand
GCTTGTCACATGTCTGCTGGTCACAAACACACTGAAGCAGTGGTCCCCAAACATTTTCCTGTGAGGGCCAAATAACTTTTCCCTTCTCTGGTGGGGGGCCGGACGGGGGGGGGGGCGCGTTTCTCAATTGACTTTTACCCAGAAAGCACATGGGCAAAACCCATGAATGAAGCGGTCACAGGGATGAGGGAATGTAACTTTAACATATTAATTTCTCATATGTTAACATAAAGGCTCGTTTTGAAGTAGGCTATGAGCTGCTACTTACAGGCATTGCTTCGAAGAACTCGACCTGGAATGCGGCGTTCATAACAGACACGTGTTCATCTGCTCTACCGCTAGCAAACAACCGTACTGATTAAATAACATAAGTCAAGCAGTTCCCTAAAAGTCCAACAGATGGCAGCAATGCGCCCCACAATTTACAGGACACACTTCCTGCTAAAGAGCCCCCTGGTGGTTGAAAAATCCACATATAAACCGGAAAATACAATAAATGAAAAAAAATCTGAATGCTCTCTGGTATTGTTCAGGGGGCCGGACCAAATGTGGAGGCGGGCCGGATTCGGCCCGCGGGCCGTAGTTTGGGGACCCCTGGTCTATGGCTTTCAGGTGCTAAGAGGTAAAACAAGATTTTTGGAAACTAGCAAGTCTCTTATTTCAGAGAAACAAAGACTACAATATAGTATGGTAAGTACTTACTCAGACTAACGTGTGCAGTTATAATGTTTAAAACAAATGCATGGTTACCAGTGGATGTAATGGGTACTGCACGTATACCTATATGATCCACATCATTTGATTTTCTTGCTGTTTGGATGCACATTCATTGCTCTTATTTTTACCCCAGCTCAATCTAGGGCTAAAGAGTGGAGACATGGCTCTTTTCCTAAATTATTTTCAGTAATTTGAAGTTGAAAGCTTTGATGCTCCAGTAGTGTGCCTTGCTTGCCAAATCCCAATGAAAAACAACAACAACAACAAAAAAAACATCTTCAAGCCAAAAAAAAAAATTCGGTATCATTTTACCTCTACCTGTAGGAGCACCCTGTCTCCTTCTTTGCAGCACTTGAGAAAGCAATTGGAACCAGTGAGATTTAGGACCACTGCAATTCCTCTGAACGTCTTATCCATGGCATTCGACTTGTAATAGTAGATGGTAATCTTTTCTGAGGACGAAAAAAAACAAAAAAACAGACTCATCACAAAAAGTAACATCAACTCTGGCTGCCAGTTTTGGAGGGAGGCAGGTTGGTTGGAAGATGCATTGCTCTGAATGACAAACCTGGATTTGGTGAAGAGTAGACGGTTTTTTCCGAGCAGATAGTTCTGAGGTAGCGATGAGTGGGCACATGTTTTATCAAAACATCTGCCAGCTTTTCCTGCCTGAAATTTACATCTCCTCTGGAAACTGGAAGTGACCGAGGAAACAGAGAGCATTGACCTGTCTTTGGTTCATTTTTTTTTTGTTTTGTTTTCTTTGGTCCGTTAGAAGGTACCAAAATGAACCCATGTAATATGAAGGTAACAATACTTACATAAAATAACACACACACACACACACCCCCACACACCCCCCCCCCCCCCCACACACACACACGCACACACACACACCCCCACACACACACA